>NC_142931.1:13495405-13515405 GCF_046866305.1 Octopus bimaculoides | reverse complement strand
AAATTGTTTAATTAGAAAACATAATATTGGTGATCTGGGAAATGGTATCTCAAAGAATATGCCAACGTGTGCGTTCTATTCGGTATTATTGCCTTAATTTCTATATTAATGGTATTTTCTTTTAGTTTGTTTATACCATGATAATAAAAAGAAATGTGTTGTTAATTTGCAGGCAAGTCGCCAGGAAAACTGGTAACTTTGGAACAAAATGGCTACGTTGTTGCATTTGGCAAAAACCTAAAAAAGCCTGAAAAGTTTTGGCACAAATACGAAAATACCAACGAAGGGTTACTTCACGTGAAATATTTATTTATTTATTTTAAATAAGGACGAAAATTAATTCTCATGTCATCGTGACATTGAAAATAACCTAAACTTTATCGATATTGATTAGAATCGTTTTCCTATTCTGGAAAATAAGTATTTTCATAAAACTATAAACATTATTAGACGTAGAGCATTTTATACTGGTCTTTGATTAATATTATTAATATTATTACCCATTTTGAAGCGTTCTTTACTTGAAATAGCGAGTTTATTTAAAGTACTGGCCATATAGGGTCAGTTGTTCGGTCATATAGGGACAGTAACTCTGGTATGTAAATAAGAATCCATGAAAGAAATACCAGTCTGTTGCAGGTTGGCCATCTATAGCTGAGTGAACTGGCGAAACGTGAAATGAAGTGTTTTGGTCAAGTACACGACGCATCTTCCTGTGCGGGAAACGAAATCACGATCTTCCTCATCATGAGTGCAAGACCCTGGCGATTATATCGCACGCATTCATTGTTTTTCTAAGGCGACCTGATAAAGAAAATCTGCAGAAATGTGTGGGGAAAGCATCTAGAACATGTGATCTGAAATACGACTGAGATGACAATACTTTTAAAAACCATTTCACTTCATTTACTTCACAAACTATCATGAAAAAGGGAGAATATATTTAGAATTTAATACTGAATTAGAGTAGAATCACATGCCATAAAGCATTGTGACGAGTAATCTCTTCTCTGTTATATATATATATATATATATATATATATATATATATATATATATATATATATATATATATATATATATGCGCATAAACACCATACGCGCGCACATATCTCTTTTACTTTAAAGGAGAAAAAAAGTGTTTAAGTTTATGATCTTTTTGAGCATATGTATAAGCAATAGTCTGTGTTTAGTTTTTTGTCAACTTCAGCTTCAAACCTTTGTGAAATCTGGTCTTTACTGAACACTCCTTATTACTATTTATTTAGTTTTTTTTGTAGTCTTACCAACTTTCCTTGATTTCTCCATATATGTCCGAAGTAGGACTGAAATATATAATCACGTCCAGAAATATTTTCTGGGATATTGGATATTGAAGTTCGTGTTAAAGATCAAAGCAGCATTGATTTACAATTAAACGAATGTAAAATATTATGGAAGTTTGTCAGATCTCACACGACAAATAAAATAGAGGAATACTCAAATACTGCCGTTCTACGAATTACTATGGTAAATGAATCAATCTGAAATGACGGTATTTTTATTTCAAAATAAATTAGAAAACTCTCGAATAATTACAATTAGAGGAAATGAATGAATAAATTTGAGGCTAATTATTTTTGCTAAACTAAACTATGGTAGTCATATAAAAATGTCGAATTAGTAACAGGCCAGATGATAACATGATTGGTTTCGTTATCTTGGATATATTAAGTTTTAATTGGAAGATCTACATTTTCAACTTCAGACTTCTTGATACTATTCCTAAACCATTTCATATACATGGATCTGCAAAGGGAGCCTTTTCAACAAGGCATCGTAATAAGAAGCGGGGGGAGCAAAAGCTGTCAAACATTTATATGACATCTGACAATCTTTGAAAAATTCAAAAAATCACAATTATATGAAAAACATTGAACTTTTATTGTTTCCATCATCTTTTATTGTTTTAATTATAAATGTATTTTTTTCTATTTAACATTTATTGAAAAATCTGATGCGATGGCAAAATCTGATAAATTTTGTTGAAACTAGATTTAATAAATTGAATTTATGTATATTCAGAACCGAAATTTTATAACTGATATTTCTGGGATGATTATCTTGAAATCTGTTAATCTTTTAAATCGTACTGACGGATAATGTATCCAGTAACGTGAGCTCTATTAACTTTATCCTTCATTTTATACTACAGCAAATATAATGCCCGCTTTAAATATGAATAAATTCAAATTCGACTTAATGGTCTGCCATAATATTTTAATATCTTTCATATCTTGAGACTGTCCAGACTAAAACAAAGTCTGAATTCCTGATCAGTTTGAAATAAGTTTGAAAAATTAATCAAATTATTACCATATTGGTACGTTAGCTATTTTAGGTCAAGTAAATAGTTGCATATTGGCAAGAATATATTATTGTAAACTGTTTTAGTATCAACCAGTGATATTTGCTTTCTAGACAGTGTATAACTTAAAACGAGCAATGCTGAAGTACTCCCACACAGTAAAGCATTATGTTATCACCTTCAATTTGTTCTGAGTGTTCCAATTACCATTTTCGGAAGTTCACACATTAATGATAACTGTGTTATCATTAATCAGCGAAAATCAGGAGTCATCAGACAAAATAACGAACTCTGAGTTTTTTTTACGTAACGATTAGTCTGGCTGCCTTGAAAAACGAAACAAAAACCAAATTTTCAGACACAAGTCCTTCGAAAAAGATATTTGAGAATATTCTTAAACATTTTCTTTCTATCGTTTCAGAGACAAAAAAAAAAAAAAAAACAGTACTATTTCCTATTGCAACGCGTTAAGCATATTGAACTTTTAACGTTATTGTTTACTGTTACACTCAGTATTTCAAGTCCTTGGCTTTGGTGTAAAATAGAACATCTAATTGTTTTTTTGTTTTTCATTCTGGTGTTTCATCTGTTGAAATAATGCTTTTCTTGATGACTGCTATATAACTCAGGTCTGAAATATATTCAAATGAAGAAAAACATAATATCTAAGTATATGAAGCGACAAACAGTTATAAACATTATTAACCAAGTATACATATACATATATATATATATGTGTGTGTGTGTATGTATGTATATATAGACTGACCGCAGTACGCAACTGGTACTTTATTTATCGACCCTGAAAAGATGAAAGGCAGAGTCGACCTCGGTGGCATCTGAACTCAGAAAGTAGCGGCAGATGAAATAACGCTAAGCATTTCTCCCGGCTTGCTAACATTTCTGATTTCTTTATTGCCCACAAGGGGCTAAATATAGAGAGAACAAACAAGGTCAGACAAAGGGATTAAGTCGATTACATCGACGCCAGTACTCAACTGGTACTTAATTTATCAAACCCCGAAAGGATGAAAGGCAAAGTCGACTTCGGGGGAATTTGAACTCAGAACATAAAGACAGACGATTTTGAAACCAATATAACTTTTCTTTGTGCGCAAATAGAATTGTAGTCTGCATTAGTTCTCTTCCGAAATGTTTTCTTTGTAATGCGTAATGCATGAGAACAATTGTATTACTCACTTGTCGTCTGCTGGAAGGAATTTTGCAAAACTGTGATATGTTTGATTCACAAAAGTAGTAACTGAGGGTCGAATGCAACACAATGCATTATACTAGATGTGTTCATCGTTTACCTTATTTGAAATCTATGAATTTTTAGTACAATAACCACATCTGGACATAGTAATGAATTATAGCGACAAAAAAACAAGAAAATCCTAGTTAATCTTCCATTTTCAACGAACAGTTTGCAGGAGTGATCATTGAAAGAGGAATTTGATAGGAATATATACATACACTCTCACACGGAAAACACACACGTACGCACACACATATAGACATACATACACACGCACACACAAACGCGCATACACACACACACGCACACATGCATACAGATGTATATACATATACTGGTATGTTGGTGTAAATAGGAAAACAGACCTTAAGATATGAGTATATGTATACTTTTATTAATATTTAGCAGAAGTAACAGGGTGACTCAAGGTCCGACAGTTACGGGCGTTGACACTTATCAAGTGTCAACGAACGAAACTCTTGACTCATTCTGTTACCTTTGCTAAAGATTTATAATAAATATACAAATATATATATATATATATATATATATATATATATATATATATATATATATATATATATATATATATATATATATATATACATATATAGATATGTATGTATGTATGTGTGTGTGCGTGTGAGAGAGAGAGAGAGAGAGTGGGTGTGCACCTGTCTATATACGAGTTAATGCACATTTGTGTGTATATGCATACAGGTTTGTATACACATACACACACACATTTGCATACATACTCATGTATGTTTACAGGTGTTAAATAGCTGTCGAAGGCGGCGAGCTGGCAGAGTCGTTAGCACGCCGGGCGAAATGCTTAACGGTATTTCGTCCACCGCTATGTTCTGAGTTCAAATTCCACCGAGTTAGACTTTAACTTTCATCCTTTCAGGAGTCGGTAAATTAAGTACCAGTCAACTACTGGAGCCGATGTGATCGACGATCCCCTCCACATAAATTCCAGGCCTTGTGCCTATAGTAGAAAAAGAAAAGAAATATCTGTCAAATATGTAAAGCTTCCTCTATGAAATCGCTATAATTTCCAAACTACACACACACACACACATATATATACATACACACACACACACAGCGATAGTCTTCTTATTTCGTCTTTTTGATGTTGATATTTTTTTTATTAAGTACAGGTAACATCGATTTTCCGGAAACCTTTGTTTCAAAGCCTTTCCGTATTTCTGATATTTCCAAAATAGGGGTGGTCACCTTGATCAACAAGCTCTAAGTTAACTAAATATTAAATTTACTTAAATAATTAAATTAAATGGAGGTAGTTGTACCTTAGTGTAAATTAGTGACGACTATAGGGGTTTCCGACCCATCGGTAAAATACCTTTGCTCAGATAAGCCAAATAGACTTTACACTTTTACAAACCGTGTTGTTTAGTGCCAAAGTTAGAAATTATTAACTGAAATAAATAAATAAACTGTCTTGTTTTCATATGTGTAATTATAATTTATGAAATCTTTTGCGTATTTATACAAATTCTTTGACTAACGCAAAAACAATTAACGAAACATTTCATACCAGTAATGATACTTCAATATTCCTTATTAATCCTTTTATAATAATCTAGCAAGATATTCTGAAATTATTCTTCCAATATGTTATTTGAACTCCATTAGTAAACAATTAGATGTTAATAGACTAGTGACATTTCTGTATTCGGTTCAACGGCGCACCTTCATATGTTAAGTGAATTGCAAAGAAAACCGGCCTCCCTGTAGTGTGTTTACATTAGAGAGGTAATCGCGCAATAAATGCTAGCAGTAGTTCTATTAGAAGAGTTTGATAGAGAGGATATTAATTATGCTCTTGTAGACATTCGGTATTATCACAGAATTTGTGCCTAGGCTAATTGTCATATTAATCTGATGTTGTATGGTACAGTTGTTAATAAACGAGCAATCGTTTGTGATTTTCTTTGTGCAGCTGATGTCAATTGTTGTCTCTGATCAATTACATAGCCTTTAAATGACCCTACAGTCACAAGCAAAGACAACACTACTACCACTATTGCTGCTGTTAGATTCAATCATATTTTGCTGACATTAAATTCGAACTCATTCGCGTATTTCTACATTATTCTACAAATGAACTGTGTCATCTACAGAAATTTAAACGAGAATCAAATACATCTTAAACAACAATATTATCCAGATAATTGTTTCTTCCATCATAAATCTTCTATTTCAGAAAGATAACTTATATTCGATTCATAGCTTTGTTGTAGTATTGGTATTTTGTTTATAAAAGCCAGCTTTTGTTGCTATTATAGATTATCCCCAGATCAGGACAATTCAAGGAGCTCTGTAATCAAATTCATCCCTCTCACGATTATCTCACTCCAATTTCAGGCAGGGTTCATCTCAAGCTATAACATCAAAAATGTCATTTCTTTTTAAGACTGTTCTTTTTCCCTTCATTTCGCCATCAGACCGACTAACAGTTCCTGTCAATTTGCATGACAAGCGCTATATACCTGTCATTCTGCTTGAAAGTGAAAAATATTAAGGTGTCTTTCGCTGCCTTCCTTCAAGTGTTTTTCAATACAGTATCTTGTCGATTAGATACAGACCAGTTCAACACATATGATTGGCAATTCAGACTCAGAACAAATACCTCAAAACATATTGCTTCGCGTTTCAACACCTCTGGCAATTAACTACTCTGGACTGGCATTTTGTCTTATCGACCCAGGAAAGGCAAAGGTCAAAGATTACCCTCTGTGGGTTCTGGATTCAGCAAACTCTACTGAATCTGCCATTTCCCTGTTTCCTTTCAAATGGAATGGTTATTACTGACGTGTGGTTTATCAAGTCTATAACACTTGGTCTGACTTCCCGGGTCGATATACATTGAATTGAAAGCCACATAAAGGTGTAGATGTCTCCATGTGGTAAGCAATTTGCTCTTTAACCACATGGCTCCGGGTTCCCGTGGCACCTTGTGCGTCTATCTTCTTCAACAACCTCGAATCGAACAAAGCTTTGCGAGTGGATTTAGTTGACAGAACCTAAAAGAAGCCTATTGTATATATGTATGTATGTATGTATGTATGTATGTATGTGTGTGTGCGCGCGTGTGTGTGCATGTCCGTGTGTATGTGTATGTGTATGTCTTTGTGCCTGTGATTGTCTTTCACCATCAGCAGAGGTTGACAACCGATGTTGGTGTGTTTATGTCCCCATAACTCAGTGGTTCGACAAAAGAAAACGATACAATAAGAACCAATCTTACATCAAAATAATTGCTGGGACCTATCCGTTGGACGAAAATTCTTCAGTTCGGTGCCCCATCATAGCCGCAGTAACAAATAAAAGAACGGCCGGTTATTTATTGGAGTTTTAAGCTCTCAAGCAATATCTAATTTTGGCAAAACGTGAGTAGTTTTGAAAGGGGACATTTAGTCTACTACTTCAACCCCAGTACTTGACTGTTACTTTATCTTATCGATCTTAAGGGGATGACAGGCATAGTTGACCTCGGCAGGATTTGATTTCAGAATGGCAAGAGCCGGAAGAAATCTTGCTAAGCGTTTTATCAACCGCACCAACGATTCTGTCAGCTCGCCAACTTCCCAAACAATAGTTAATGGAGGTATATCAAAGTGGAGATAATATTAGTATGTATACTGTAAATAAAAACACATGCACACGCACGCACACATATCTATTATGTGTGTGTACATATATATCACACATATGAGTTATATATATATTCATATGTGTGTGTGTATGTGTGTGTGTAAAGAGAGAAAGAATAAGATAGATAGATACATACATACATACATACGTAGATAAATAAATAGATAGATAAATAAATAGATAGATAGATAGATAGATAGATAGATAGATAGATAGATAGATAGATAGATAGATAGATAGATAGATAAATAGATAGATAGATAGATAGATAGATAGATAGATAGATAGATAGATACTAGTGGATGAACACCGGAATGTAAGCAACACCCAACACATTTGGTAGCAGTCACATTTATTTTTTAATAACAGTTTGGACTCAGTTCCAAAAGACTTAAAGTTTCGTGGACTCGTAGGACGGTGATGTGATATTTTATCAGATACTTGGAGAGCCAATGAAATGTGCATATGAATATATGTGCGTGCGCATGCGTGTCCACGCAAATGACGGTGCTTCTCTGTGTGTGTCTGTGCGTGTATTACGGTATGCGTTGATATTGAATAATTGTCCTTCATTGGAATTCTGAGTCGTGTAAGAGTAGTAATTGCTAAGGGTTTCTAGTTTATGAAAGTATAGCCGCATGCATGCCCTCCTCCTTATCTTTATTAATACTATATATATATATGTATATATATATATATATATATATATATATATATATATATGCAGAGATAGAGGCGTTGAGAGAGTTAGGCCTTCATATATAGATATGAACACATATATATATATATATATATATATATATATATATATATATATATATATATATAGATATATATATAGATATATATATTTTGTTGTACTTGGGGATGGTCATATTGCCAGTTTAGCCAATAAAAACACACGCACTGTATATTTGGTGTTAATTTGCTTCAGCTTTATATTACATTAATCTTAATCTTATTTCGGCCAGAGTTCTTTCGTCACACTTCTGTGACCTCATCAGTGGTCTATTGTTTCCTTCTTTCTTATGTGTGTCTCACCTTGCTAACTATCAGCCATTTGCTAACTATCAGCCATTGCTAACTATCAGCCATATATATATATATATATATATATATATATATATATATATATATATATATACATACATACTTACATACACGCACTGTTTATTAAGTCACCTATAGAAGCCAGTGCCATTGATACCATAATTAATATTAAAGTAAATATATCTCGTGTTATTCACGTGACATTATCAAACGAAGATTTCCAAGAGATCATTTTCCCAAGGATAATGTACAGATTCTTATAGCAAAATTGGCTTTTGAATCATTTGTTCACTGCTTGCAGAAACGAATGATTCTTTGAAAGTCGTTCCCTTCGCATGATTATGTAATTCTTTGAAATTCCATGGCATTTGTATAATAAATGTTCATATCTCTTAATCTTTCTGTTCTTACGTTCTTTGCTTGCTTCATTTATATCGATCGAAATGAAGGAGCACCATCATTGGGTGTTTACGACTACCGTTTTGCAGACGAGTGGTTCCGTCGTCAGTCCTACTGCGATTCATCTTAGGAAAGTGTCTTCCACTCTAGTTTCGTTCCGAAAAGTGTCTTGTGAGCGAAATTGGTACCCGGAAGTTGTGAGCCCGTCTTATATTCATTTATTACCTCCGCCTTCGCTAAGTCGGAGGTATTGTTTTCAGTCGTGTTTGTTAGTTTGTTTGTTTGTCCATGGACAACATATGTCAAGAACCGCAGGATGGATTCGGATGAAACGTTCAGGAATGTTTGGCCTCGTAACTGGCAAAAGCTGATTAGATTTTGGGATCGATGTTGTACCGGACGAGGGTTCTGGATTATTTTTCCTGTTTTCTTTTACTGAACTTTTGAAAACGGCCGCGTTCTTTTTTAGTATTCTCGTTTGTGAGTGAAGTCGTCGAGTTTATTTCAGATATTCTTATTTTAAAAATCATCTCCGGCTAATAGCTGAGAGGACGTTGGTGTTGCCTTGGAGGAGGTTTGCGCTCTCTGAGAGGTCTTGTTTATATATAGTTGTGTGTGTGTGTGTGTGTGTGTGTGTGTGTGTGTGTGTGTGTGTGTGTGTGTGTGTGTGTGTGTGTGTGTGTGTGTGTGCGTGCGCGTTTTGTGGAACGATGAATCCCGAGGCAGATAAAGCTATAGTGTGCAAATGTTTGGCTATAAATCCATGGTCAGAAAAATCAAATGCTACCTGTAGAACTTAAATACAGATTATTTGCAGACGTTCTACCGTTGAACCAAAGGAATACTTCGAAATTTTCTGTTTTAAAAAATTTGTTATAAATGAGAATTATATTTTGATGATAACATAAGAATTATAAATTTCGAGAGAAAGTCAACATAAAATTATCTATAAAGACTGAATAACTAGCGAATTGCTAGAAATTGTTTTATTCCTATGGTAAAATACAACGGGTAGAATTTGTCTTTTTCTATCAAGGGTGTTTTTTTTAAAGTTAATATTTGCACGCTACTATTTATAGCTTTATCTGCTTCGAGGTTCCCCGTTCCAAAAAAAGAATTGTTTCACGTAGTATGAGAGAACCACAGCACCGAGGAACAGTGTCGTTATAGTAGCGTTTGTTGTAATATTATTCACAAACTAGTTGCGAACATTATCAGAAGGAATCGAAAAAATTAACAGTTCCTTATTTTCACATGACACAAAATAATAGACTTCTTTTCGCCAGGTGTAGCATCTATTCAGCCTCCCTGTCGGTGCTACACCGGAGTCATGGTACCGTAGCATGTGGAATGTGAAGAGGCAACGGAAGAGCTCAACTGATACAACAGTACTTGTCTCATTGATGCTGAGAATAGAAATCCAAGATCAAGTCTCAAGAACACCACGTTTATTAAGAGACTTACTGCAGCGCATCCGTACGGGCAGTGTAATTCATACCGGAATTGAATGGCAACAGGTTGTCACGGAACCCTTGAGGTGGCACAACCGGATGGTGATACACTTCTTGGAACATCTGGTCTCTTCTTTTCGCTTTTCGGAGAACCATTTGTGGTTATATTTTGTATAATATCTAACTACCTCATTTCCGTTTCCTTCTTCTTACTCTGATCTCTGTTTACTGTGCACATGCATATTTGCATGTATCTATGTGTACATGTGATTCGGCGTCTGCCTGCATATGTTTATACATGCCTACTGTGAAAAGAAATTTGATCAACTTCCTCCGTTCATCGATACAAGCATAGTCACACTTAGGACTATTGATTAAAGTAATATTGTTTGCCTTTTAGGTGCTTTCTCTTATATCGCATAGAATAGGCGAGGAAAAATACCATATTGTCTTTAATACATCTCAGAATTTATGTAGTTAACGATACCAGTTTGCTGTACGGCTTATTAACAGCACTACCTACCCCTTTCGTTTCTTTAGAAGGGTCCACTCTGTTGTAAATAACCAGGTTAAATTAAGTTAGTCTCCTGGACATTACTGTTACCATTCCTAGGACTCATAGGAGCGGTTACCCAGGTTCCACATATGTTTCCGTATCAATGACTAAGATCACAACAGTCCTCCCTTATGGAACGCCACTCCATCGTAGGGATAACTATTTAGAGTTGAGTGCACTGGAGCAAAGTGGAATGAAGTGTTTTGCTTAAGAACACAACGCACCACCCGGTTCGAGAATCGAAACCACGATTTTGTGGTTGTGAAACCACGCGCCTTCACAAGTCGTACGAGGACGACTTCCTGATTATAACACAATGTGGTGTAGTTTATTTCTCCCTTTACTCCATCAGTCTTGGAGATTCTAAAATAAGATAATGGACGTTACCATTTCTTTTTTGACGAAGATATAAAAATACAGAAAGAAACATATTCGAAATGAAACAGCAATAATTCGACCCCAAACTACGAACAAAATAGCAATAAAGACAGACTACATAAATATAACAGTCACATGATACAGTCTGTGTGTCTGATTGACTGTAAAAAAGGTTAGCTTAATGTGTAAATGCCTTCTTATATTACTTCATTGATAATAAACTATGTTCTTATATGACTTCTATATCTTAATAAATTACGAAAATCCGTTGATAAAACATTTTATTTTAATATAAGACGACCTCCATAGCAGAGTTTAGCAAGAAGAGTTTCATATATCTGATATCTAAAAGAAATCAGAGAGAGAGTGAGCTTGTCTGCAGTTACGAGAGATAGTAGAAATGGAAGCCATATAGCACTCGCATGATATATATTATCATGAGAACAAGTGAAGGAAAAGTATGCATGTACGAAAATATATAATCCTGAATATATTTTACGTTAAACAGTTAGAGATTGAACGATCATAGTTGGATCAACTTTGAATCTCTCTGCTTAGTGTGGGTGCATTTGGATGAAGCAACGACAACAACAACAATAGCAACAGATGTACTTTAAAGCATGTTTCCCAAACTATAGGAAGCGTTTGGAAGAAATTACATAATAAATGAGAGCAACATTGAATGGAAGATTAATTTATAATTTCATATGCTACTGAGAAAGTATTTGCTTGTTGTTGAATTACATGTTTAAATATTGAAGATCATTAATATTTTTACAGCCTGACTGCATATACTCACTAGCGGCACGTGGCATACATACATACATACGAACATATATGTGTATATATATATATATATATATATATATATATATATATATATATATATATATATATACACAAAAATATATGTATATACATATATATATATATACACACAAAAATATATGTATATATATATATATACATACATACATACATATATATATATATATATATATATATATATATATATATATATATATATATATATATATATATATGCTTACATACATACATGCATCATACCTACATACATACACAAACACACGCACACACACACACACACACACACACACACACATATATTCTCTGTGTGTTAAATTGCTCTTCCAAGTTAGCTATGTTTCGTTCCTAAAGAGAATTTTTAAAGAGGACTTAGAGCGTATTTAGTAAGAAATAGCAGATAATTTATACTTGACAGGTCCGGTGGCTGTGTAGTGAAAGCTAATGCTGGTGTGCTAGAAATCTGTGATACATAAAAAGAAAATGTGGTGGTGTATAAGGTGGTGTGGACAGTTTCGTACGTATAGACCGTTAAGCTGTGTGGAGGAGTGAGGTGTGAGGGGCGAAAAATTTATACTGAGTGACCTATGGAAACCACTAGAGAAAAAAGACTATAATAAATTTTAAAACAACTTAACGGAGTAATTTATATATTACGTAACTTTGCTTTTTAGTCGCAAGAGGAATAGATTAAATTAATCAATAAATTAATGATTTAATAAACTAATGAATGGACGTAGCAAGAGGTGGAAGCAGGGGAAAGGTAAGATGGATACGGAGGACAGTGAGAAGATGAAGATGGCTTTAGTGGGTTGATATATTACTGGAGATATTAATCCGCAAATTAATTAATTGTAAGTTAGATAGGGAAGTGGGTAAAGGAAAGATAAAAGACGGAAAAGAATGGATGAATATGGAGAAGTGGACGGGGTAAAAGAGTAAATAAATGTACGGATGGATGGATGAAGATATGGATGAATGGAGGGAGGTATGGAGGGACAGATGCAGGGGTGGATGGACCAAATTATGAATATATGAAAATATGATACGATAGGGGAAAATGAAGACGTGTACATCATTGAATGGAATCAAATAACTTAGAATATAAGTTTGAAAAATGCTGCAGAAGATAGATGTGTTATCTGCATTTAGCAATCTTGTGATTGTAGGAGCGATGCTTGATGGGATAGTTTAGGCCAGTGGTTCTGAACAAGGGTCTATATAACTCTTTAAGGTCCACATTAGATTGTGTTATTAAAGTTTAGGTACAACAAACTGGTTATATATCTGCAATACGCAAAATAATTTAACAAAAGTTTTCGTACAACTCCTAATAATATTTAATTATAAAAATATGATGGGATTTGCAGTCGTGTATGCTTGTCAAGAGCAGGGCTCATCAGCCACCATCGGAGCCGCAAATGCAAAATATAAGTTAGTCCTAGAGCGCACAATGTTCCTGAAGGTCGCAATGGTCTTCCTCGGCCACGAATGGACGGCTATCATATATATATATATATATATATATATATATATATATATATATATATATATATATATGCATGTATGTATGTATGCACACACACACACATATATATATGTATATAGTTGGAATTTCCAAAAAAAAAAGACGAAGACAAGTGTGTAAACAACAAACAGGTGTATTAGTTTAATGCTCGGAAAGGTGAGAAATTTTTTTACGTTTCGAACCTACGCTCTTCAACAGAAAGAAAGGCGAGAAAATAGACAGAGAGAGAATAAAAAATGCTTTAGTGGCTAGCGGTCGATCGTGGCGATGGCTGGACAGAGGTGTATACACACACACTCGCGCGCGCGCGAAATGATCAGGGGTAATGATTGAAAGGACGACTTTTCAAATCTAAGGTATGATCCAGTAGGCATGATATAAACATCAGATAGCGATACGAATAACCGTTTATTGTTAGAACTCGATGCAAATCAGCTTTAAATAAGCGGTTAGGCGAGTACAGAATGTATTATCATTTTATGATTCCCAAAGGCTAAAGGGTAACCTAAGTGGTGAGAATTTTTGAAACAACCTACAGTTTCCCCGGCTCCGTGGAAGCTATAGGATGTCGCACAAGCACTCAGGTTTGAGTACACAGCTCTTCCTGGCAGAAACACCCGTTCACTAATGAAGATGACTTCATGATTCCTGTTTTCATATCATTTATTAATTTATGTGTGTGTGCATGTGAGTGTACACACACACTCACACACACATATATATATACATATATATAGATGTGTGTGTACGTGTTTGTGTGTATGTATATGTATACGTATGTATATATATGTATAAATATATATATATGTATATGGATGGATAGGGAGATAGATTTACATATATACTCACATATATTCATATCTATCTATCTATCTATCTATCTATCTATATATATATATATATATATATATATATATATATATATATATATATATATATATATATATATAGATAGATAGATAGATAGATAGATAGATAGATAGATAGATAGATAGATAGATAGATAGATAGATAGATGTGTGTCCGTGCTGTGAATGTGTTTGTGAGTGTGTGAGTGTGTATGTATATATATATATGTATTTGTTTTTAAATATATATATGGATAGATAGAGAGATAGATCTACATATATACTCTCATATATTCATATATATATATATATATATATATATATATATATATATATATATATATATATATATACATATATACATATATGTACATGTACATATATATACTTATATATATATACATATACATATATATACATAAACATATATATACATATATATGTATATATATATATATACATTATATATATATGTATATATATATATATATATATACATTATATATATATATGTGTATATATATATATATATATATATATATATACATATATATATATATATATATATATATACAAGCATACTTATTTAGATACATATATATATATGCATATATGCCTGTGTGTATGTGTACGTATGTATCCATGTAAGTATGTATGTATACATATGTCTATACGTGTCTGACAGCGCGAGAATCATAGATAAATATCTCTCTAACAGTGAATAAGCAATGCACACAAGAAATTTAATGACTATAAAGTGTTCCTAATAATTATCTCCTCGGCACTCATTTCCAAAAGCGGATTCATATGGCCTTAAACACACTCACCTATGCACAAACATATACGCACAAATTAATACTTATGTACGTGTGTATGTGCTTTACGTGTGTGCAGCGTTTGTGCGTGCGCTTCGCCTTCCTGTCTTACGTTTCTATAGAATTTCCACCATACAGTTTTACGGAGCTCATTACATACAGGAAGTAACGGTTGGTTTGGCAGTGAATGTGAATTTTCACTTCCTTAATTATCATCTAAAATTTACAAACTCAATCCCTGTTCCTCGAACCTTTCTTTCACACAAACATGCACACATACTTACACGTGCATCCACACACACGTTCAATCAAATGGTCATAGGTGGAGAGAGAAACCGAGAAATAGACAAATCTACACATTACCTGTAAAGATTTTCTCTCAAACATAATTCTACATGATGAAACTTGTGCTACTCGCATCTCCATTATGGTTGGCTATCAAATGAAGCAAACAACAACAGCAAGAACAAAAATGACCGCAATAATAATAATCGTTTCTAAGGCGGCGAGCTTGTTATTTCGTCTCTCTTTACGTTCTGTGTTCAAATTCTGCCGAGGTCGACTTTGCCTATCATCCTTTCGGCGTCGATAAATTAAGTACAAGTTGCGTACTGGGGTCGATCTAATCGACTGGCCCCCTCTTCCAAAATTTTGGACCGTGTGCCTAGAGTAGTAAAGAATCGTTAGCACGCCGGGAAAAATGCTTAGCGGTATTTCGTATGTCTTTACGTTCTGAGTTCAAATTCCGCCGAGGCCGACTTTGCCTTTCGGGGTCGACTAAATAAGTACCAGTTACATACTGGGGTCGATCTAATCCCTCCTCGAAAATTTCGGCCCCTGTGCCTAGAACAGAAAAGAATAATAATCGTTTCTGTTATAGGTAGAAGGCTTCAAATCCTGGGGGGAGGATGGACGAGTCGATTACATTGACCCCACCCCCAGTTCTTGACTGGTACTTATTTTACTGACTAAGAAAGTACAAAATATTGAATTCAGAACGTAAACAGCCGGAAGAAATCCCCAAGACTTTAATTCCGGTAATTTCGTGATTCTGCCTGTTCGCCATATTTTATTATCACTGATTTAGGCACAAGGTGGGAAAAGTTGAGGGTAAGGAGTTGGAGGGTGATCGAGTATTTGAATGGTACTCCTTCTTTCGAGGATTGAAGGACAAAAAGCAGAAGAATATTTTTGTCGCACATTGATTGAGATGATTGTCTTGTGTGCTAAAAATAGCAGCGAAACAGGCCCAGGCCTTTAATCACGCTCCACCACAATTCTTTTTTTTTTTCTTGGCATAATCGTATGAAGTCCCGCATGTAGAATTCAAATTCTCAAAAAATTCTTGAAAACTCAGAAAATAAAAAAAGTTATGAGGGGTTATATGTCATGCGTAATTCTGTGGTTTCATATCAAAACACAAATGCTATTTTCAGGATGTTGACAATGTGCAGTCACGCACAAAATGACAGCTTTGAAATCGTGTCTCTTGACTTGGTGATCAAACTTTAAACCTCTATAACGTTTTTAAAATATTTTTCTAGAATAAAAGTTGAATAACTCCAGCAATTTAGCTTGGAAAGGTATATTAATGTGCCAAATTTTAAAATTTTCAATAAACTTTAATCATTGAAATGCTAGCAGCCAAATGAACCAGATCCGCATTTGCTCCAGTAAAGACGTGTCAGCTGACTCAGCTCTATCGATTTCCTCCTCTCTTTGAGAATACCATACTACCTTTTTGACGCCGTCTGTAGAAATTTGTTTTCATATTTTCCCTTTACTGATGCTTCAAGTCAAGAAAATTTGTCGACAGTACAGTAGTGATTATTTGTCATTTGGATTTATTCTCTCTCCTCAGAACTGTCAGTTACCAATGTGCTTTCTTTGCCATCAAACATTGACCAACGAGCAACGAAACCTTCACGCTTGAAGTATCACTTTGATACAAAGCATTCTGACATGAAGGACAAACCGTTCTCATACTGTTTGCAACTGAGCTCCTCTTTCAAAAGCGAACACAAAAATTCAATACGCTACTCCAGGAAACAAGTAAGCAGGAGAATGACGGGTTGATTGCATCGTACAACACTGCATTGCTTGTTGCTAACTCTGGGAATTCTCACACAATTGGTGAAACATTACTTCGCCTGTTTATCGAAGGTGCGATATCATTTTTCTTTGTGATATAGTCACAAAATTAAATGATTTGAATAAGTTATTGCAAGGAAACAGAAAAACTCTCGTTGATTCTAAATCATTTATCACTACCTTCATTTCGAAATTGTTGCTGTACAAGACTAACATTTCAAAATGTCAATTCCTTTAATTTCCACAACTTGATTCTTTGAAAGATGAATTGGTTGATGAGGATTTAACTACACATCGCAACTATTTACAATCACTGCACGATGACACGGTGGAGCGATTTCAAGATGTTGTTGCGCTGAATATTCCAAATTGGTTTAGCAATCCGTTTGAAACTGATGCAATCGATTGCGAGGTAGACGTTCAGGAGGAATTGATAGAATTACAAAATGATAATGACGCAACAATGCGATATCGCCATAATGGCAAAGAAGGTTTGTAGTAGCATCAAAGTATATTAAATTCCTACCTCAATCAGCAGAAACATCTGAAATTACTTTTGCTTGCCTTCCCTATTTTCATACCTGGTTGAATCTGGTTTTAGACATATTGGAACTTTACATTCCCAGAAACAATTGAACTGGATGTGACACAATGAGGAGCCTTGCCGCTAAAGTTAACACGTTTGCAACCGAATGTATCTGCACTAGCTGCATTGCATCAGATACATGGTACTCATTAAAAAGTTCTTTTCTTTTCCTTTGTAATACAATCATTAATTATTTCTGCATCGGTAGTTTTGATCAATGGTTCATTTAGGGAAAATAAAACTCAGTGTAAAAGAAAACGCAAATTTACCGAAGTTAATCTGGCTGCATAATATAGAACTAACGTTAGAATTTTATTCACATTAATGGCAAAAACTAAACCCACAATAAGGGATTTGCAAACTATGATTATTTAATCCAAACGGCACTAACCGGGCAACGAGTCTACGACATAGTGTGTGTGTCAAATGATAGCGGGAGCCTCCTAGGGGATTTAGTGTTGGTGGGGGTTGTGTCAGGGTTTTTGTTTTTATACAGGTGGGCGATGGAGCATTTTTTGGCCGATAGGTGGGCGATATTGCAATTTGGCGCAAAAGTTTGCGAAACACTGTCTTATGTGATTGGATTAAGTGAGAAGCAACTCACGTTAGGGTTAGGGATAAGTTGATTACCTCGACACCCAGTGTTCAACTGGTACATATTTTATCGAGCCCGAAAGGATGAAAGGCAAAGTCGACCTCAGTGAAATTTGAACTCAGAACGTAAAGGATCGAAAGAAATTCAGTACAAGACCAGAAAATTTCAGTAGAGTGAAATAGTCAATTAAATTCATCCTAATATTTGACTGATGTTTTATTTTATCGACCCTGAAAGAATGAAAAGCAAGATCGATCTCAGTAGAATTTGAACTCAGAACGCTATGATCTGGAAGGAATGCTGTTAAGCATTTTATTCGACGCGTTAGCTAGTCTGCGAACTCGGCATCAAAATTAGCCAACCTAATCCCTCAGAGTAATCTGATTTGCTCATCATATTTAAATCTTCTGATTATTTGTTAGATAACCAACTCAGTCAATTTTGAAAAGTATCCAAGGATTACATCAATTTTGTAGTGAAAGATACAACGTGATACATTTTCACTTAACATTTATTTGGTTTCCATTAACATAATGTCTATAGAAGAACAAAAAGACAAAATGACTAAACCGAACTAAATTATTATTTGAAATATTTCTCGGATTCAATAAAAGAAAATATATGGTGATAGAGGATAGTTTTATCGTTTCACTGACATTTTTTTAAAGTAATTATTTTTCCAAGAAGCATTGTGCTTCGCTAACCATCTTTTTTTTTTTTTCTCCGCTGTATTTCAATGCTGCAATATTTCAATTTATTTTTAAGTTTACACATATGTATTGTTTTGTATTTCATTTCAATTTTCGTTCTTAACTTTGTATATTATTGTTTGTTTGTGTAAAACTTTCTTATTCTTCTCTCTCTCTCTCTCTCTCTCTATATATATATATATATATATATATATATATATATATATATATATATATATATATATATATATATATATATATATATATATATATATATATATATACATATTTGTTTGATTCTTTTTCCTTTTTGCTTTGTTTTGTTTGTTTTTATCTCTTTTACTTCTTTCCCCAATTCGCCTTGGTTTTGTTAATGATACTTCGTATACCGTTTGTCAGAGGAGAAATAATAGTTAATTTTAACTGTAACCTGATCTCGACGGTATCACTGCTTTCTTGTAGATTTCTTGATTCTTCTATATGTCTTGCAGCAAACCATAAAAGATATTTCGTACGGCACGCCATGATTTGTTGAGAGAATAAGTCAGATTTTACGACTACCAGCAACTTTCATCCGATCTGACCAGCACGCTTAATAGAGAAATTGAATTTTGTCTGAGATCGCCTGACTGAAAAAAGTAAATTAACGAAAAGAAATATTGTCTCCCTCTCAATGTTGAAGGCTTATATTTTCTTATAGGTAATCTGATCTTGTTTACTGCGGTTTGGACCAGTATTTCTTCTATTATTTATAGCTATTGAACATGTACGTAGCGTAGATGAACAATCATCTTCCAGTCCCACCAACTGACGAATGTAAAATAAAACAGAAAGGAAAAAGAAACAAACATGAACAGGTCGTTCAGGCATTTAATCAGTTGGTGGGTGCAGCGAATATAT
>NC_142931.1:13465405-13490405 GCF_046866305.1 Octopus bimaculoides | reverse complement strand
GATAAAATAAGTACCAGTTAGTACTTATTTCGATAAAATAAGTACCATTGGAGTCGATGAAATGAATTACCCATACCCACTGCCCTCCAAACTTTTAAGCCATTATGTTATGCTCAAGTCTTTACGTAAACATCAGAGACATGGAAGTCAAGATTAGATAACACGAATCGAAACCGAGTCGCAGGATTTAACTGCAAAACAGCTTATCCTTTGCTCTACGCTCTTCCCTACAATCCCCCAACAAATATGTTTCATTAGGCAACATAACATATTTTGGGGATGAGATTCCAGACTATGTTTATACAGGATGCTTCGGTTTTTTGAGGATACATCTTTCAAGAGTTCCAGTTTACTTCTAACTTCTCATTTTTTTTTATCTTACTTTCAGAGTAATTTTTAAAGAGCATCTGAGTCGGACATGTCAACCTTTCACACTCAGTATTGAAGCAGCCATTGATGCTAACGGCAGATTCATTCAATAGGTGTGGTAAAAGAATTTTCAAGAACATTTCTACTAGTTTTTTTCTTTTCTTTTCACTACTTCTGTTATTTATATAAATTCATACCACTGACCTCAAAAAGCTGATTTCACCCTCTATATCTTTTTAACTTTCCTTAACGCAAGCAGCTACCAACGCTGTCACCGTTGTTACCATCATGAACACCACCAACAACGACAATGCAGAGACCAGGAAGTAATGAAGCTAAAACACAGCAGGATTTTAATATCTGCAGAAGCTCTGCCATCACTTCCACAATCATTATGCACTTAGTTTCATAAATGTCCAAATAGAATAGAATAAGCAACTCCACTCTCATCATTTACATTATTTACATTCGACGTATATTTGTCCTTATCTTGTTTGTTGTTAACACAACGTTTCAGCTGATATACCGTCCCCCCCAGACTTCATCAGGTGTCTTGGGGAAATTTCGAACCACGTGCATATGGCGTAATGGTTAAGAGCGCGGGCTACTAACCCCAAGATTCCGAGTTCGATTCCAGGCAGTGTCCTGAAAAATAATAATAATAATAATAATAATAATAATAATAATAATAATAATAATAATAATAATAATAATAATAATAGTAATAGTAATAATAATAATAATAATAAGAAGAAGAAGAAGAAGAAGAAGAAGAAGAAGAAGAAGAAGAGGAAGAAGAAGAAGAAGAATGATAATAATAATAATAATAATAAGTGGACGGTAGCCTCACCTCGGTATGGAGCGGGAATTATACAATGGCAAAAGAGAGGTGATGAAAATGGATACTAAGACCAGAAAAATGTTGACAGTACAAGCAGCCTTTCACTCAAAGTGTGATGCCGATATGTTGCACTTGTCGAGAAGAAAGGGTGGAAGAAGTTTGATCAATTGCCAAGACTCTATCGAAGTAGAGGGAAACAGCTTAGGGTGATATATAAAAAATGCTGAGGAGCTATTGTTGAAACATACGAAGGCCGGCGTCATCAAATCTGAAAATTGTGTAGTGAAGGAAAAAATTCAAGAAGAAATGAACACTAAAAAAGAAAAAGATAATGAAAAAAGGAAGAACATGCTTGATAATCGACAAAGCATGTCCCGATGACAACTGGATCAATGTGAAAGAACAGGATAAAATAAACAGCTATTACGATTTGAAGGGTGAAATACGAAGGTTGTGATCATTGCGGAGAGTAGACGTGATATCAATAGTAATTGGTGCACTTGGAAGTATCAGCACTCAACTACCAACATGACCGAAAAAGATTGGTGCAAGTGCGAAGGTAGAACACCTACAAAAATCAGCATTGCTTGGAAATGCAATAATTCTTCGCAGGATTCTTGAAGCATGACCAAGTGTCACCTTAATCTGCTGGCTGTGAACAGCTGACACGTTCCATCATACCCAGCAAAATAAGCTGTGAGTTATCATCACAAGCGGAGATTAGCCAACTCGATCGCACTACCCCAAAAAACAACAACGTGTGGTGCCCTCCACCCTAAAGCGAATGTATACAGGCGCTACACGAAGAGGGGTAAAAGTGGACGTTAGCAGATTAGCGTACGGGAGTGCATCAACAGTGAAAGAAGAAACATGGCAGAATATTAGATAAGCAGCAAACAAGACCTGCTACAGAATGCTGCTAAGGCAGAAGGATTTAACAAAAATGGACTTAAGAGTGCTCCTGAATTCCGATCAAGAAAAGTCAACGAGAGAGAAGAAACACTACTCCGCATGGAAACCAACAAATTAAAAGACCAGGAATCATCGTGGAGGTGGTTTAACATGTGTGACCTAAATAGAATACTGAAAGCCTAATCATCGCTACCCAGGACCAGACATTGAATACCAACTCAGTGATAAAGTAGATATACCATACGAGTGCAACGAACCTCTGCAGAATGTGTGGGGGAAAGGGTCGAAAGTGTGACTCACATTGTTAATGCTTGTGAAAGTCTTGTGCAGAAAGTGTACAAGCGTAGACATGACAAGGTAGCCCCAAACCTCCGCTGGCTACTATGCCGTAAGTATCGATATGAGGTTACGGGTTCTTGGTACCAACATATACAGGGAAAAGTAATGGCGAAAAGGGGAAGGCAAAAATCCTCTGGGACTTCGACTTCCAAACAGACCAGGTATTAGAACACCAATGGCCGGACACAATAACATTTACGAGGGATAAACGAGAGTGCCTAATAATTGACGTGGCAGTGACAGGAGATCAGCATGTCATCATGAAAGAAAACGAAAAGGTTGATAAATATGGAGACCTAAGAATTGAGATCGCTAAGATGTGGCAGCGACGTGAGTCAAACATAATGGCTATCCCTACTGTCATCGGAGCATTGGCTTCAATACCACCCAACCTGAAAAAAACATCCGAAAACTTTAGAAATACCCAACAATCTCGGTGTATAGCAATTGTCGGCATTACTTGGAACTGTACGATTATTGCGTAAAGTACTGTGTTTGAGGTCCTTGTTGTGACTTTGAGAAACGGTACAAAGCCCCACTAGATACAATTTCTTCAATCAACAACCTCACGATATTGTATATTGTGTGATGTCTATAATAATAATAATAATAATGCCAACACTATGGAATAACAACAGAAAAAAGATGGTATAAACACACGCCAGAAAAGGTCACAGAAAACGAGAAAGCAACCATACTCTGGGATATGCCAATACACACAGATAGAGAAATTAAGGCAAATAGACCAGATATAGTTGTCAAAGATCATGAAGAAAAAAAATGCTTTCTAATTGATGTATCAATACCAGCAGATGACAACGTTTCTCTAAAAGAAATGGAAAAACTTTCAAAATACAAAGACCTGGAAATAGAGATAACTCGAATGTGGAATCTAAAAACAGAAACAATTCCTATCATAGTAGGTGCCTTAGGTATAATAAAAAAAATATTCAGACAAATACATAACAAAAATACCAGGACTTACAAATATATATAACATACAGAAAATTGCACTACTGGGTACTGCACACATTCTACGCAAAACACTTTCAATACAGTAAACATAAGAGCACCACAGCAAACCACAGCAAACCACAGCACATACCCAAGGCGCACAGAGCTGCGCTCGGTAGTGAAGTGAAAGCACGTTATAAAAATAAAACTATTGAATAATAATAATAATAATAATAATAATAATAATGCTTTCTAATTGATGTATCAATACCAGCAGATGACAACGTTTCTCGAAAAGAAATGGAAAAACTTTCAAAATACAAAGACCTGGAAATAGAGATAACTCGAATGTGGAGTCTAAAAACAGAAACAATTCCTCTCATAGTAGGTGCCTTAGGTATAATTAAAAAATACTCAGACAAATACATAACAAAAATACCAGGACTTACAAATATATGTAACATACAGAAAATTGCACTACTGGGTACTGCACACATTCTTCGCAAAACACTTTCAATACAGTAAACATAAAAGCACCACAGCAAACCACAGCACATACCCAAGGCGCACAGAGCTGCGCTCGGTAGTGAAGTGAAAGCACGTTATAAAAATAAAACTACTGAACAATAATAATAATAATAATAATAATAATAATAATAATAATAAGGATGATGATGATGATGATAATTATTTGTCGACACTAAGGTTAAAATAAATCACCTACTATGTAAGGATGATGTCAAACTGTATACAAAATGTGAAAAAAGACTATTATTCATTAATCCAAAGAGTAAGATAATTTAGGAAGGTTATTGTAATGAAGTTTAGCGTAATTAAGTCTGTAATGTTAATTATGAAGAGAGGCCGAAAGATAAATTCTGATAGTATAATATTACCACAAACTGATATCATTACATCGCTGAGAAATAATGAAGGACACAAGTACCTGGGGGTGATGCAGGAAGGATGATAGGATAATGGAAGGAGAAACGAGAGAAAAATAAATTCCAAAGGATAAAAGAGAGGAATTAAGACGGTGCTCGAATCAAAATTAAATTAACCAAATATTCTCAAACTAATAAATACACGAGTGATTCTAGTATTAAGAAACTTTGCTCCTTTTCTAAAATTGACAACGAGAGAATTAGAGAACTTAGATACGAGAACTAGGAAGCTGCTCAAACTGAACACGTGCAGATTTATATTTACCAAGAAAGGATGGAGATAAAAGATTTCTAAATGTAGAACACCATTATGTAAGACACCATTACTTCTGCTTTACTGAGTTTGTAAAACTTGGACGTAGCACAGAAAGAATAGTATCGGCGACTAGAAATTTCCAGAAAGGTTGTGAGGTAATGGGAGAATTCAAGAACAGAAGGACGAACAAGGGAGCAAGCAAGTAGCAAGAAAAAGAAGGAATTACGTGGCCATATTCAATGCAAAAAACCGAGGTTATTAGAAGTAAAGAACGCTACTTGAGGCCTCTGGCTGGGAGACTTAGAAATCCCAAATAGAAACATCAACGGAAGCAATATTAATAATAGTAATCCTTTCAGGAAGAGGGTCTGAAATTTTAGGAGTGGGAAGCTAGTCGATTACATCGACCCCAGTCCTCAACTGGTCCTTATTTTATCGACCATGAAATTATGAAAGGCATAGTCGACTTCGGCGGAATTTGTTCTCAGAGTGTAAACACAAACGAAATGCCGCTAAATATTTCGCCTGGCGTGTTAACAATTCTAGCGGCTGGCCACCTTAATGATGATGATGACGAGATGATGATGATGATGATGATGATGATGATGATGATGATGATGATGATGATGATGATGATGATGATGATGATGATGATGGCGATGATAACAATAATAATCCAAGAACAATGGTGGAACTATAACAAAGCTTCTTCCGACAAACAGGTCTCAGGGGAATGATATTCTAATCTGACCGTAGTTGACATTCTAACATGAAAACATTGATCATCTTCGTGGATGATATTGGAATTGAGGCTTGCTTTAGCGACCAAGAGGAAAGTGCAATCCTGTATGTGCAAGAATGCAAAGAAAGATCATTGAAATTCTTGTTGTCATGGATCTCCAGGACAAAATCCCTGCTTATTAATGACGTATGTTATACCCTTTCTACTGGAGCCACAAAACCTCAAATTTGGGGAAGGGATTAAGTCGATTACATCAACCCCAGTGCGTAACTGGTACTTATTTAATTGGTCCCAAAAGGATGAAAGGCAAAGCCGACCTCGGTGGAATTTGATCTTAGCACGTTGCGGCAGATAAAATACCGCTAAGCATTTGGCCTGGTGTGTTAACGTTTATTGTTTCTTTATTTCTTATTTATTGTCTACAGAGGGGACAAACAATGACAGATAAACGGATTAAGTCGATTACATCGACCCCAGATCGTAACTGGTACTTATTTAATTGACCCCAAAACGTTGAAAGGCAAAGTCGAGAACGTAACGATAGACGAAATACTTCTAAGCATTTCGCCCGGCAAGTTCTCTTTCTCTAACGTTTTACATAGTTCAACTTACACATGTTAGTACGTGAAGAAACAAAATACGTACATTTAAAGACGTTTCTATAAAATTAGTTCTTAAACACTGAATGGCTCTATCAGGCCACAAGAATAAATTATTAATCCAAGGGGTCTACAGATAAAGAAATCGTTGCTCTAGACAGAGCTAAATGCAAGAAACAGGAAAGAAGCAATCAATACTTTAGCCATACTCATCCTAACTTGCAGTTTCAATATAATTTAGTGACCAAGTGTTAAAGTCTGTAAGCTTGATAGAAAAGTTCGGAAATGTTTTTATAATGAATAGAATGTACTACCCTATTAAAAGTATTCAAACTGATCGAGTTATTTAAGCATCAACAGAGTCGATATTATAATAGATATCTCACTGACAAACCATGTTTGCTCATAGATAAATCAGTCCAGGTAGACTGTGAAACGTATGAAAAAACATTTGAATAGTTAAGTAAATACAAACTCTCAAAACTAAATGTGAGTTCTCAAAAATGTGGCATCTAAGAGCGACAACTCTACTTGTAATCATTGGAGCTTTGGTGATAATACCAAATGGCACTGTTAAACAATATGGATAAATATCAGGAAACCCTAGATATCAGAACTAAAACAATTGTTCTGATGGGTACTGCTATCAATCTGAGAAAAACCATTATCAATCTGAGGATATCCGTTTCTGAAATCGAAAAATATTACAAATTTAACAAAATCTTAATTCGCCGAATCTGGCTTCCTTTGCAAAAATATATATCATTGGTCATCGTAAATAACATTCACACGAAAATGTAACTTGCTGTTACTTGCGGCCTCTGGTTGAGAGACTTAGAAACCCCAAACAGAAACATCAACGGAAGCAATACTAGTAATAGTAATCCTTTCAAGGAAGAGGGCCTGGAATTTTAGGAGTGTGGGAAGCTAGTCAATTACATCGACCCCAGTCCTCAACTGGTCCTTATTTTATCGACCATGAAATTATGAAAGGCATAGTCGACCTCGGCGGAATTTGATCTCAGAGTGTAAACACAAACGAAATGCCTCTAAATATTTCGCCTGGCGTGTTAACAATTCTAGCGGCTGGCCACCTTAATGATGATGATGATGACGAGATGACGAGATGATGATGATGATGATGATGATGATGATGATGATGATAACAATAATAATCCAAGAACAATGGTGGAAGTATAACAAAACTTCTTCCGAAAAACAGGTCTCAGGGGAATGATATTCTAATCTGACCGTAGTTGACATTCTAACATGAAAACATTGATTATCTTCAATAGTGTTTGAATATTGTATTGTCGACATCTTTGAAGTTCAATTACATTGGTCGCTCTAGCGTGGCTTCTGTGACAGAACAATCAATCAAATGCCGGGATAAATTAAAAGGACAAATCGATAAAAAAAAAAGTAACAACATTCCTTTTAATTTGTTTAAACGTTTTAACAAGTCATTACTGTTATAATCTTGCATATCCGTTTGATATATGTGTTTTGCTGGAGTGTTTTTTTTTTGTTTCTATATTTGTACATAGATGTGTTTGTATATGTCTGCATACACGTAGATAAAATTGTATATCTTATAATGGATAGAATGATATAGAATACAATATATAACTGAAAAGTTACATTCAGTCGCACTTGTTCTAGAATCTTTGTTTGTGTGTGTGCGTGTGTCTGTGTACGTGTGTGTGTGTGTGTCTAAGCTTGTATGTGTGCGTGTGTATGCACTTGTGTGTGTATAAGCGTGTGCGTGTGTGTGCGTATGTGTATATATATATATATATGTGTGTGTGTGTGTTGTGTGTGTGTTGTGTGTGTGTATGTACGTATGTGTGTGTGTGTGCGTGTGTCATACGTATTATTTATCTTACTGATATATATTACGATCTTTTAGTGGTATTTAAGGATACTTAATTAACCGAATATTAATTTCCTCAAACCAATTCATATGTTATTTTTTCTTTCAGGTCCGCCATGGCAAAGAAAATGCTAAAACAAGAAATGAAAAGACATGCAGTTATTGTTTCCATATGTGAGGAATACAACGATGTAAAACTTGCCCTCTTTCTAAATATTGCAACAACTTTTGTACGCAAATTCTGATGCAATTGTAATCCTTGTCTTGAGGTCGTTGTACACAAACTTCAAAAACAATTGTAAGCATTGTAGAAAGTCGGGCATTATAATAACACCGCAGTTCATCCAAGAAGTTCAGAACATATTAATCGTTAATAATCTCATAAAATCTATGAGAACCATTCACAAAGAACATCATGAGTCGGATTGGAATATCTGAACTGTGGTGCATTAGAACATTCGATACAAGTTCTATGTACTGGGAAGATGCCAATTCATGTTTTTTATAGACACAGGAAAACCGTTTGATCCGTACAAGATGGTTACTCAATAAGGTGACAACTAAGTAAATTAACGTAAGATCTTTACCGCAATATGCATATTTTTCAGGTCTCCAAACGTACAATACTGACAGTTAACTGAGTTATTTAATTTAAATACAGCCTCATTACTACAAACAATTTTAGTTCGAGAGAGTACATAATCATCACGTTATGCAAAGTACCATTCGGAAAACTCCGCTCTCTAGTCCGGTTAACCTTGATTCATAGTATGGACTATTCTTAGAATATAACTATTCTAATGACAGTTATGAACGTTTGACTTGGAGATTCCTATCTCACAACTCATTTGTCTCACAGATTTTCTTGCACGCTAACAATGCATTCTTAATAGACTTTCTCGCTTTGTAGATTCGTCGATATCAACGCTCTTCTACAATATTCTGGGTGGACATTCCGAATTGTTCCATCTGCTTCAAACTTATCTCTAATTCGCTTGATGGCAGGTCGCTTGAGGGATATGATTGAAACTTCTTAAACTGCTTCTGCACTTCGAGTGCATTTTCAAATTTCCAGTAGAAATTTGGGATAAATTTCAATTGTTTAGAGCTTAGTCTGGTACCCTTCATTCTTTCTGAAGTATTAAATATAAGAAGAAATGGAAATAAAAGCGAATTATAAGCTGTTAAATCATGTATACACACACATACACACACCGCTCAACCACTCACACACACACCACTCACACAAACACACATATTCCCTCTCTGACACAATATACTTGTTATATTAGAAAACAATAAGGCGGGGAACTGGCTGAAACGTTAGCACGCCGGGCGTAATGCTTAGCGGTATTTCGTCTGTCTTTAGGTTCTGAGTTCAAATACCGCCGAGGTCGACTTTGCCTTTCATCCTTTCGGAGTCTACAAATTAAGAACCAGTTGCATACTGTGGTCGATCTAATCGACTGGCCCCTCCCCCAAATTTTCGGGTTGTGCCTGGAGTAGAAAAGAATAAGTCGTCTGTCTTTACGTTCTGAGTTCAAATTCCGCCGAGGTCAACTTTGCTTTTCATCCTTTCAGGGTCAATAAATTAAGTACCAGTTGCGTACTGGAATCGATCTAATCGACTGCCCACCTCCCACAAAATTTCGAGATTTGTGCCTAGAGTAGAAAAGAAAATTAGTAAACAACATTTCAGTGAACCAGAGTATAAAATTTGTTGTGTATTGTTAAATTATACGCTTGTTATTATTGACTGCCTCTTCTTCTATGGTGACTGTATCTATCCTGAACTGTTTCAAGCACGAAGAGAGTTTATACATTCACATATATGCTGAATACATGCCTTGTCTGCATCCTTGTATGTGCTTGTGTGATTGTGTGTAGAGTTAGTTAGACGAGTGTTAGTATGTGCATTCATGAATGCGTGGCTGTGTTAGTTTTTAATACTTTTATTCATTTAGAATGTCGTCCACCAATTGTGTTTGCTCTGCTTAATCTGATAGCACCACCTGATAGTAAAATAAATGAAGATAATGTTTACAACACATTCAGACAAGGCGTTGTTGATTTGAGAAATATATGCAAGCAAAGTTGCTTCGTTTAAAACCTTTCAAGGATATTTTGTAATTTGTTAGCTTTTGTTAATTGTTTCACCGACTAAAGACTAAAGAAGAATAACGAATAAGGGAAAATGTTTCAGCTGAAGTATAATCACTGTGGTAGACAGTGTATTATAGTAATCCCTCGCAACATCGCGGTTCACCTATCGCGATTCACCTATCGCGGTTCACTTATCGTGATTTATTTATTAGTTAAGCTTACGTCGATTCCTCTCTGGTGTTGTTTTGCATTTATAATAAAATAAAATATATACAAATAATAAAAATAAGATTTTAAATATATACAATACAGTACTGTTTCTACTTCGCGGATTTTCACCAATCGCGTGGTGTTTGGAACGTAACCTCCGCGATAGTCGAGAGATTACTGTATACGAAAAGCCTTGGTGCAACAAGAACATAAGTATGAATGTAACTTAAAGGTTTGGCATTTAAAGCGGCCATTTCCGGCCCAAATATTCTACGTGTTTTATGTTAAAACCAGTCAGATCTGACCTCTCAAACCTACCCTGCAATGCGACTATAAAATATACTACTGCATCATCAAAATTTCAAAGCTATGAGATAATGTATGATTAATTCAAAATAATGTGAATAAACACAGCATTTGGCAGAGTAATCTGAATACTAAAGGGCTAAAAGATTATACCATTTACCTTTTATCTATTAGTTGCTTCCCTTACTAGACTACGGCTATGCTGGAGCGCCGCCTTAAAGTTCTCGAGTCGAGTGAATGGACACCAGTATTTTTTTTTCTTTTTTAAACATTGGCCTTATTCTATCAGTCTCTTTTGTTGAAATGCTAGAATACGGGGACGTAAACACACTAACGCTGGTTGTGAAGCGGTAGTGGAGGACAAACACAGACACAAAGACACACACACACACACACACACACACTCACATATATATATGTATATCTATGTCGCCGGCCTGCGTGTATAATAGACGGCACCAGCCAAGATACCACGCAGTGGGACTGAACCTGGAACCGAGTATTTGGGAAGTAGACGTCTTACCACACAACCACATCTGCGCCTGAATATGGATGGAAAGCACTTAGGTGTTTGCTACAGTTTTACTCATCGTCGAAGAAATATCATTTTGGCCATGAATTACAGGAGAAATTTATACATAGTATGACAAAATTTTAGAACCCTGAATGGTTAATATCAGTCAAATTTGCATTACTTGCGTGCTTTTTATTTTCTTTTACGTTATTTTTCTATAATCTCCATTAGACTTCAATTTTGATTATCTCTCATTTTGTAAAAACCTAAAATCCAAAGTCGTAGGAATCCGATTATTTCATAATACATAAATCACGAGGGGCCATACGATACTGAATTGAAAAGAACATAAATAGTTTATAACACAATAACTATATATAATACTTATGAAAACCGGTATGTACTCCGTGGAGCATATACACACTTCAAGCTGTTGTATCATATTTCATATATATATATATATATATATATATACGAACCATGAAACTTATAATCGAGATGTATATATTTTTATCAATAATGGTTTCCAATTCTCTGATGTAGACCAAATAATAACAGTGATTCACACAAGGGAAGACATTAGAGTGTACGCAACTTTTCTTCATCTTAGAATTGGAGAGAATTCTCTCCGCTCGACTTTTACTTTCAGCTGACGGTAATTTGTTCTGAAGTCTGGCTATAATAGCATAAACAGAATAATACTTTAAGTTAGTCAAAGGTGTTGTACTCTGAGTTCATATATCAACGAGACTAGTAATTTGTTTGTCAAAACTTATTCTGCGGTAAGTACATTAAGTATGGAATGACGTGTTTATGTCTGTGAGATTATTAGCTTCAATAAATATTAAAAACTAACATACGGGGACACACAGACTCATGTAAAAAGAGACAGTCATATACATACATACACACAGAAGTATACACATATATGCAATACAGACAGAGAGATACAGACACACGGCAATATAGTCTTTTCGTATTTGGTATGGTTTCTCGATATTTGAAAACTAAAATCTGTGGATAAAATTCAGGTCATATATATCAACTTACGTACATACGTGTTATGATATATAACACAATATATGCAAGTCGATGTGGTTAGGATACTCGGGCTTTATGAAAGGAATTATGTCAAAGGTCTAGGGTTCTGTGACTCGCTAGAAATAGGAATTAAAGGGTTGTTTAAATGAGTTGAAAGGTTGTTTAAAACGAGAATGAACAACCAATGAGAAGGGTTGTTTAAATGAGAACAATATTGTGATAAGAAAAAAGTAAAAAGCGACAATACAGAAAGAAAGGAAAAGGAAGTCTTTGTTTGAAGGTATGTAATGTTAGTTGTTATGATCAATCGACGGAGCACCGATGATTTTCTTCTGCGTAGGCATAAGGGTATAGGTAGGAATATACATAAGTAAAGTGAAGCAGAGGGGTCATCTCTGAGCGCAGGAGTGGCTGTGTGGTAAGTAACTCGCTTACCAACCACATGGTTCCGAGTTCAGTCCCACTGCGTGGCACTTTGGGCAAGTATCTTCTACTATAGCCTCGGGCCGACCAAAGCCTTGTGAGTGGATTTGGTAGAAGGAAACTGAAAGAAGCCCGTCGTATATATGTATATGTATATATATATATATATATATATATGCGTGTGTTTGTGTGTCTGTGTTTGCCCCCCCCCCCCAACATCTCTTGACAACCGATGCTGGTGTGTTTATGTCCCCGTAACTTAGCGGTTCGGTAAAAGAGACCGATAAAATAAGTACTAGGCTTACAAAGAATAAGTCCTGGGGTCAGTTTGCTCGACTAAAGGCGGTGCTCCAGCATGGCCGCAGTCAAATGACTGAAACAAGTAAAAGAGAAAGAGAGTAAGATTATTAGGTACGGAGGAAACGCACAAATAAACAACGCATGAAAAACAAGTCAAAAATAGATGGCGGAAAACGTGTGCAAAAATTAATCGAAACAAAAACCACAGAATCAATTCAATGAAACTAAATATACCTAATGAAAGAAATATAATGAGAATAACGTTTAGGGTTATAGCCCTTCAAACAACTACTGGTTGTTTTTGTCCCTTGTCCACATACCAGCACTCCGCCTGGATTACCACTAGATCTACTGACTCTATCTTCAAGAATTTCGCTGGATTTTATCGTTGATTGATATATATATATATATATATATATATATATATATATATATATATATATGCGAGTAAAAATAAATACAAAAAATGTGGGTTTTTTGTATGATTGTGTATAGAGGAATATATTATTTTGCTTAAAAGAGTTCCAACACTGTCTGTTTTTTATGTTTTATTTATATTCCTGCAGAACTAATGTGGGGTATAGAATATGGAATATACAATATACAATATAAAATAAAATAAAATAAAAATGGATGGCACCATGAAAGAAAGTATTGAATGTAGATGAAATATTGAGTGTTCAATATAAAGGATCAAATATATAAATATATAAATATAAATATATATATATAAAGGCGACTCGAGTTTCAGGGCTATTTCCCTTCGTCATGGCCGGTATGACAGACTTTAACAGACTGTAATAAGTTGGCTGGTTTTCTGTCTTTTATACCAATTCCTTTGGACGGCAGCAGTAGGTGTTTGGCTATTTTTAGAATTGATGTTAAATCTATTTTTAGAAATGATGATATTTTAATTTATTGTTTTGTGTGGGTTGTAGGGATAAGATTTTTAAACCCCAGTAGGTGTTTGGCTGTTCTTAGAAATGATGCCAAATCTATTTACAGAAATGATGATATCTGAGAGATTTTTTGTGTTTTGGTTACAGGGATAATATTTTTAAACCCCAAGTAAGATGGATTTAATCATTGTTTGTTAAGAGTGGGTTTGAATTTCTTAATAAAGTCCTTTTCTTTGCATTTTCTTTCAATTTCATTCCGGTTGTAAAGTTTATGGAATGGAAATATAATAAAAGTTTGATGACCACATGTTGCTAGATGGTTACTCAGTGGTATTTGGCGGACTTCTGGGTTTTTAATCTGTTGTCGATGTACCCGTGAGCGTTCCGATAGTGCATTACCTGTCTGGCCAACGTACAATTCTTCACAATTAGGGCATTTAATGCAGTAGATTAGATTTCTACTTTTGCAGTTCATGTTCGCATTGGTGAATATTTTCCCTGTTTTTGTGTTCATATATGGGCCGGTATGGATTGATCGGCATGTGCCGCATCGGCTATCATTGCATTTGGATACAGTGAATGTTTGATTTTTGTTGCTGAGGTCAAACCTTGCCTTTGTTAATAGTTTTTTCAAGTTTTTAGGTTGTCTCTTACTGAGAGTTATATTTTGATCTGTAATGATATTTCTCAATTCCTTACTTTGTGCAAGGATCGGTAAGTTCGCTTTGGCGATATTAAAGATGTTCTGGTGGCATATATATATATATATGTATGTATGTATGTATGTATGAATGTGTGTGTTTGTGTTTGCATATATATATATACAGTTTGTTTACGAACCACATGGTTCCGGGTTCAGTCCCACTGCGTGGCACCTTGGGCAGATGTCTTCTACTATAGCCTCGGGCCGATCAAAGCCTTGTGAGTGGATTTGGTAGACGGAAACTGAAAGAAGCCCGTCGTATATATGTATATATATATATATGTGTGTGTGTCTGTGTTTGTCCCCCAACATCGCTTGACAACCGATGGTGTGTTTACGACCCCGTAGCTTATAGGTTCGGCAAAATTGATCGATAGAATAAGTACTAGGCTTCCAAAAAATAAGTCCTGTTGTCGATTTGCTCGACTAAAGGCGTGCTCCAGCATGGCCACAGTCAAATAACTGAAACAAGTAGAAGAGTATATATATATATATATATATATATATATATAATTAATATAAACAGCAATTTCAATGATTCACCGAAAAGGAAAATTACAAACGTCAGCTAATGTGACTAGGGTGTTAAGAAACACCTATATCGCTAGAAATAAGATCTAATTTCTGTTGCCTCATCAGTTAAGACCGCCCGACCGTTCGCCTGTTTCTAGACTCTCTTCGTTATTTATATTTATGTTTTCGCCGCCCAAATAATTGGATGATTTGTCGATTCGCTAATGTGTAAATATAAAACTGATATAAACAGGAGTTTGCAGCATTTCGCAAAAAAGGAAATTTACAAACTTCACTAAATGTGACTAGGGTGTTAAGAGATTTCCTACATTGCTAAAAATAAGAGCTAAACTGCTCTAATACTGTACTTATCGCACATGAATGAAAACATATACACTAACAGGGGCCATAACCGTCCGAAAATTGCCAATATATATATACACACATACGTATACACACACGTACAACGCACGCACGCACACACACATACATATATGCATGTATGTATATATATATATATATATATATATATATATATATATATATATATATATATATATATATATATATATATATATATAGGTATATGTATATATAATATATATATCTAATATACATACACACACACACACACACTCACACACACACACACACATATATATATATATATATAATCTATGTATCTATTTATGCATCCGGGAATGTAATTTCGATTATCTACATATATCAGCGAGATGCTCATAATAATTAAACACACATTGCTAAAACAGTCCAGATGCCCAATATGGCCGACCAACAACTTTTGTTTCATTGCAGGTTTTATTGCATATATATATCGTGGGTATTGCAACGACTTTCAAACGAAGCTGCCCATAAAACTAGACATTATATTATTTTATTACAGATTCTGACTATTTCCTTGTTTGGAAAATGCCATGTACAAATAAACACATGGAATTTATGTGAATGGTTATGCTGGCATAGCTAGCCACCCATGCAGGCACGCGCAAATTTTCTGTTGGTTATATATATATATGTGTGTGTGAGAGAGAGAGAGAGAGAGAGAGAGAGAGAGAGAGAGAGAGAGAGAGTATATGCGCAGGAGTTGTTCCGGGTTCAGTCCCACTGCGTGGTACCTTGGGCAAGTATCTTCTGCTAGAGCCTCGGGTCGAACAAAATCTTGTAAGTGGATTTGATAGACGGAAACTGAAAGAAACCCGTCGTATATATATATGTGTGTGTGTGTGTGTGTGTGTGTGTGTGTGTGTGTGTGTGTGTGTGTGTATCCGTGTATGTCTCTGCTTGTTCTCCCACCATCGCTTGACAACCGATGTTGGTGTATTTAAGGTCTCTATAACTTAACGGTTCACCATTAGAGACCGAAAGAATAAGTACTAGACCTACAAAGAATAAGTACTGGAGTCCATTTGTTCGACTACAAGGCGGTGCTCCAGCATTGGCACAGTCAAATGACTGAAACAAGTAAGAGAATAAAAGAATATAGGTATGCGTGTGTGCGTCATATAATATTATAATATATATATATATATATATATATATATATATATATATATAATATACAAGAATAAGGGCAGGGAATCGTCAATTAATAATAGAATTAATAATTAACAATTTTGCCAAGTAGTTCAGTATGAAAAAACCTTTATCGGTAAAACCATTTATCATCATAAATATACAGGGATTAGCATTGAGTTGCTTCTCCAACATACTGAAAATTTAGAAATAGCAGTCAAAGAACTACTGATTCTAAACTACAAATTTTTCTCTAAACCGATGGCGATATTTTTTGTTCTATGTGTGCCATAAATATCGCCATCCGTTTAGAGAAAAAATTGTAGTTTAGAATCAGTAGTTCTTTGACTGCTATTTCTAAATTTTCAGTATGTTGGAGAAGCAACTCAATGCTAATCCCTGTATATTTATGATGATATATATATATCTATATATATATGTGTGTATATATACAATGTATGATATCAATATTTATATATATATATATATATATATATACATACATACATATAATTTCTATAATAATAAAAGGGTAAAATTAATTAACTAATCAATTAATTAATTAATAACTAATAATTTTTCCAAGTAGTTCGGTAGGTAAAATTATACAAATATTCTATAATTATAAACATAATTATTATCAGGGGTCAGCTAATTGCTTCGCCACGTACCGAATTTAAAAATAGGTGCTAAATGCCTTTTCTACTACCATAAAGATCTCCCAGACAGTAACGCACTTTTTTACCAAGGCAAAAAGAAATACATAACGAATCCACATGACCCAGATTAGCTACATACGCGTTTCGAGATTAAAGTAAAGTTATATTTACTTACTTAATTCTCATCTTCAATGCACCATTTCGAAATATAAATTTGAGTGTTAGGAAAGCGATCAAGCGCGATCGCATAACCGATATTCAACCAACACTTCCAAAAATATACAGCCGAATGGTGAACACATATTTATCCTCAATATAATTTACTCTCTGATCGAAAACTGCAGTTTCTGCTGGATTGCTCGTTATACACACGTGGGTATTGAGGATGAATATGTGTTCACATTCGTCTGTATAATGAACGCCACTCGACCCCACGACCGAGCAGCTTCATTGAATTTTTCTTTACAACATTAAATTGCTTTCTCTTTTGCTTTTTTTCCTTCTAAAACATCTTTTACATAGTCAAAATACTACGATAACAATTACAGTTCTATGTTGGATCTTATTATATACAATTACATACTCTTTTTCTTTCTTTCTTTTTTTTTTATTTTGGTACACAATTACAAGACATCACTTATACCGCTTAAAACATTATTTTATAATCATTGTTCAGACGGAGTCAAAACTTCAAGACTACAACAACCTTTCGTTCATCTTGTTTCTGAGTAAATTTCACTCAATCTTATCTTAGGCTGTAACGAGTTCAGGGCTACGTCTCTTCTCGTGTAGTAGACATCTCTCGTGTACTTGTCTTTTAACTTGTGATAATTCTTCAACATGAGGGAACACCTTACACTCGGGTGTAATCCCACACAATCCTTCGTGTCCACCTCTATATTAGGGTTCACCATCTCAACTCCTTTTCTCGCTGAAACCTTTGCACTGTTGTATAAAATACATTTTCCTGGATGGAGTGCGAGGAATATGTGGCTCTTGTGTGTTTGCATTATTATTGTTCATGTCTAGTGGGGTAAGGATAGGGCTGGTGTCTGCTGGGAGGGAGGGGGTTTGGGTGTGGAGAGGGAGGGGAGGGACGGGAATGGGTTGGTTTCTTCCTCGCTGATTTGCTGTTTTCTTCTTTTCCTCTACTTCTTGCCCACCTCTATCCATTCTGTTGATCTTTCTTTTTGCACTCCTGGCTTTTCGTTTCCATCTTTCTCAATTCTCGATGTTACGACTGTCGGAAACACGATCTCCACTGGAGCTTCTTTTGGTCATTCTACAGGGGTTGGAAGCACTTAACCCTTATGTGTAGCACCTCGGCCTCCTGCCTTCAACCACAAACCTAAATCTCACCTCATCTCCCACCATTATGGTGTCGACCATCTTTTTTATGTCCCTGGGGCAGCCTGGATTATCATTTCCTTTCTCTGCTCTAGCCAATTCTTCGCTTCCACCTTTGTCGCCTGTAGGATTGTAATCCTTTCTTCGAAGCCCATTAAAATTGCCGCTATTATCCAGTTTACCTCCACCTCCGGAGGTATTCCTTCCACCCTTACCCTCGATGCACATCTTTCTAGGTAGATGGGTAGAAGGACTATCTCGTCTGTTTTCATGGAGGTCACGGAATAATACCTGGCTATCTCCTCTGTCAAGGTAGATAATGTTTTGCCAGATGGGTCTTAGTGCTTTTTCTACTTGTTCTTTTGCCACTATATCCACCTTGTTGGATTAAGGGTTATATGTTTTGTATATGATACTTCTTTCATTGATAAATCTCGTGTTGTCGCTGAGGGTTGACACCTTCACCTCGTGTCCTTCTCTCTTGAACATTTTGTATTTTTGCATTTCCTTTTTGTTGATACAGATTTCTTCTTTCTTCTCACCAGCCGCAGCTTCAAAGTTCATTTTCTTCCTTTCTTCCATTACTTTGACAATCAGCTGCAGCCTTCTGCTCAGGTCCTCCATGGACGAGGGGAACGAACTAGGGAACATAGGGAACGAACTAAGACTCTCATAGTCCATCTCAGCATTCACGGCGCTTTCTCCTTCAACCGAGGGAAAACGCTAGCAGTACTGCCACAACGCAGCAAAACAGCGTAGAAAAGCACAAAATAAGAGAACAACGTTATAACTACATGAAAAAAAAAACAAGCGATTTACGCGTACTCGTAATCTTGGTATAACGGCGTCTACGACGTACGTTAACAGAATTTTAAAAAAAACATCTGACACTGTTTTAGCGCCAGCTGACTGTGTCAGTCCAACATTTATTAGTAGTGGAGCAGCCTACTTCTCACCTAGAGGCGTCCGCCTCAACAAGGTCCTTATATTTACTAAATTTGTTAAATATAATTTTACCAGTGGGAGCACTTACATCTACTAGTCTCCAAGTATTTTCTTCCCTGTCTTTAATGACTATGTCTGGTCGTTAGCCTGGATTGTTCTGTCGTTGTTGACTGGAAAATCCCAGAGGATAGTGACATTTTTACCTTCAACGACTGGCTCAGTATGTTGTTCATACCAGTAAGCTGGAGTGCTGATCTTGTAGTGTTTACATATTTTCCAATGTCAATATTTTCTTATCCTATCGTGGCGATATTTGTATTCATTTGGTGTCAGCAGAGGACATCCTGAGACGAGATGGACTATTGTTTCGTCAAATGTGTCACAGAATCTGCATTTACGATCAGAACCGTTTTGAAGAACGTTAACCTGGTAGTTGTTGGTAAACAAGCTTTGATCTTGTGCCACTAATATGAAACCTTGAGTCTCTGCTTTCACTCCTGAACTTTTCAGCCACTAATGGGTTGTTGCTACATTAGGATTTCAGCTTCGAAGTACTTACTGTCCATGCAGAGGCCTCTGGCTCCACTGCGCCTCTATTTGTTTCTGCCCGTTCTTTTTTTCAGTCTATTTTATCTGTTTTACTTGTTTGATGGCAGTGGTTTGAGAGTCTTCATCTAATTCAGGGTTAATGCCGAGTTCCGTTGCGAATTTACAAGCTTCTTTGCCAATAAAATGTGACTTTTTGCTGTTTTCATGTTTGCACACAAGCCGCAGCATCCAGTCCTCTGTAATAGATAAGTCCTTGCTCATTGTTACTGTGGCGGCCCTATAACACAGGTCTACCTGCATCATTTCCCTTCCTCCATTACTCCTAGGTAGGTACAGACTATCAATATCCGCTTTTGGGTGATGCATGTTCTTAGATGTTAGTAGTTTTCTTGTCTTCCTGTCCATGCGTTGGAGCTCTGTTAATGATGTTAAAACTGTATTGGACTACTGGAAGTGCCACGATGTTAATGGCTTCGATGCGATTTTTCGAGGTGAGTTTAGTTTTTAGTATGAGTTTTACTCTCCTGTAGTACTCCTTTCTCATTTCTTCCTTCATAATATCATGTTGTATACCGTATTCTTCGTTTATCCCCAGATATTTATAGCTTTCTTTTTGGCTCAAGCATTATTATTATTATTATTATTATTATTATATTTACTACTACTACTGATTTAAAAACAAGGCCAGCAATTTTGTAGAGAGCGGGAATAATTTGTTCATACACAAATAGAGAAAGTAAAAGGTTACTGAACTTGCAGACTTCTTAAAGCTAAAGATTTCTATTGAAAAAGCATTTAATGGACGAGTAAAGTGACATTATGTCGTCAGATATAATTATATATCTGAAAATTTCATATTTTTAATTGCTATTTACATTACATTTCATTAACTGTAATTTCCAATTGTCATGCCTACGTACCGATCAATACGACTAATTTGAAAAATATTTAATCAGTTGCTTGCAACACTTGCTAAACAAAGAAGTAATTTTTGTAGTGGGAAGGTGCGTCTCTTACTGGTTAGGGAATTCGGCTCATGATCATAAAGTCGTGGGTTCGATTCAAAGGGCCAGTCTTGTCACATTCTGTGTCATGCTGAATCTCCCTGAGAACTACGTTAACGTTACACGTCTGTACGGAGTGCTCAGTTTCACGTTAATTTCACGAGGAGGCTGTTCCGTTGATCAGATCGATCAAGAGTAGCACTCGCTGTCGCAACCAACGGAGAGCCAGTTTCAATTGTTATAGCGTGAGGATGAAAGACGTTTTGGAAATCAGCTCTGATAACCTACTTTTAGAAAATGTCGAGGATATCCGTGTGTGTATAGATTGGACTGTCTAAGTGAGGAATACGTACAGATTTGTCTGATTACAACTTAAGGAATCGTCAGAAAATAATCATCGTATTCCAGTTGAATTTTACCTCATGGATAAGTTTTAAACGCTGCCTTCTGCACATTTCTATAACTACTGTTCTCTGTATTATAGTTGTGTGGCTGTCATAAAGGCTACCAGAGGTTGTAGGTTTATATTTTTGTTAATGAATTCGGAGATTTTAACAATGTGTTTGGAAGGTCTAGTACTGCATGTGTATGAGAATGGGCTGAAAATTCCATAGACTGACTATGAAGAAGTGATGCTGGAGCTGTGAAATTTTGCATGCATTAATTTCAGTCTGTCTTCTTAATAACTGCATTGTTTGTTTCCAGGTAAACTGACGCCTGGCTGTTCAAGGAAGACGTCAAATGTAACTAATATCTTGTTTGTATGTTAGTACTGATGATCGTAATGTGAAATTGAAAGTACACCACATGAAAGGATATTTTAATGTTCCTATTCATTAAAGCTGATGGAATCTAGTGTAAGGGTATTTACATCACTTTATATTATTGACTAAGAGTTGGAACTTAAAGAGAAATGCAGGGTGGTATTATTTGCAGAATATTGTATGTGTGTGTGTGTGTGTGTGTCTATGTGTGTTTCTCTGTGTATGCATAGTGTAGTCTTATACTGACAAACTAATCCGTGTACAGACAGTGTAGACTACAGTCCGTGTACAGACGATGTAAACTATAGTCGGAATAAGGCGACTGGGCGCAGCTGTTTAGACTCTGATAGTATGGCACGGCTGGCTGGACATTTAGCTTGTTTTGAAGGCAGTTCTTTTTTGGTACTGGAGGCAAACACGCACGCACGCATGCATAACGGTATGCATAGTATACACATAGAGATATAGAGGAAAAATGGTTTCGAATGCCAGCAATTTCAGAGCAGAGTATAAGTCGATTGCATCAGCCCCAGTATTCAACTGGTACTTAGTTTATCGACCCCGAAAGAATAAAAAGCAAAGTCGATCTTGGCGGAATTTTAAGCAATCCGGTTGTATAATTTGATTTGCTTTAGTCCTTTGTATGATTTTCGGATAATAAATTAATATGAGCTCAATTTATAACACTTTTCCTACGATGTGCCTATGCTGGTTAATGAAGCCCTATCTTGTAGATTCTCTCTTACAAAAGTGCCCCTATTGTAGAAAGGAATCAAGGAATAGGTACAGCGATATTCAAGAATTTTCTGTGTAATACTGATTCCAGTCTAGTAGGAAAATTGTGTACACTTTTCCAGTATTGCAATAGGCCTATGGAGGGATTGTTTCCACCATGCAGTATAACGTTCGGTATTCGTTTTTTAAGTAGGAAAGAAATCCACTAAGTACGGACGAAATGTCACGAAGCATTTTATCCGACGTGCAAAACAATTTATTAATTTAAGGCGAATGACATAAACATTTTTTCTCTCCTCATACGCAGAGAAATATGCTCACACACATAAACGAAAAGCAAGGGAGGGAAAGAACATGAGAGACATTAAAACGTCTGGTGTCAAATAAGTCAACGTGGACTTAGCGGCGCCATATAGGTGGCGCCATATAGGTGGCGTCATATAGGTGGCGCTATATAGGTGGCGCCATATAGGTGGCGCCATATAGGCGGCTCCAGAACTGATGTGCCAAAACGTTTCATTTCACACTACAACTGAGAAGGCATGGTTGCAAAGCCATCCTGTCAGAAAGAATCAGATAGAAGACATTAGAGTTGGTCAGGTTCAAATTGCAAGAAACCTCTCAAGAGGGATCAGTGACAAATAATACAATAGAAAGCTCGGAAGATTTCAACGGTAACAATATAGCTTATGGTGATTTTCTTGAAAGTGAGAGATCAACAGCGCATATTTTAGAAAATAATGGATGGCTCAATGTAAATAAATCTATCCACACTATTATAAGAACAAGTAATATACTGGTTTAGATACCTTTCAAAGTTATTTCTACAGGTTTTCTACATAAATTAAACACAGCACTGAAAGTTACCATGTTTCAGTCGCGCAGCTTCTTAAATAAGTGGAACACAGTATTGACTTTAATATACTTGATAGTATATTGTAACTTCATAACGAAATACAGTATTCCTTTTAGTAATTACCTGGTTCACACTGTCCGCTACAATAATCCAACTATATTAACATTCCCAATAATATTATATTTATCGTGTACCTCACCGAAAAATCTCTATGTATAACTTGAAGAAACATTATAGTAAGGAGTTTGTTATATTGCTCATATTTCTCTCTCAAGAGGAGACTGCATATCGATGAATTTCCTCATTACTTCTATAGTTAATAGATTCGAACTATGGATCTACAGAACACTTTAAATCATCTATAGTTTTTTTTAAACGTCTACTTACGTCCTTACTAACAAGCTGAAACAAGAAATGTTGCTCCATTACAATATTTCATCTACGTTCCAATAATATAATAAACTGAAGAATCTATGGATTTGCTTGGATATATTAACCATTGGTCGTATACATATTCTTATTAATATGTATATAACATACAAACACACACATATATATGTATGTATATATATCTATATATGTATGTATATATGTACACATGTATATATATATATATATATATATATATATATATATATATATATATATATATATATATATATACGCATGTATGTATACATATATATATATAAATAGATTGACTATTATCGTAGTCTTATGTATATTACCTATATAATATATCCATACATGTATACATACATACGCATGAAAGATACAGACAGTAAGAGATTGTAGGGCTGAGAGATATAAAACTGTAGACAGAACTAGGATAAGATAAGGGAAAATAAAGATATTTAATGGATGACAATTTATAACTGACCCATAATGTAAAAAATAGGAGAATATGATATTTCAAATATAAAAAACAAACACCAAAGAATGTAAGATATTTGTCTTATTGACATTTATAAACTATTTATAAAAACAAATAATTGTATATGAAGAATTGTTCCAATATTCTACCAATACACTTTATATTATTTCTTATAATTCCAGCACAATAAATGTCATATATCAACAACGGCTAACAAAATGGTCTGTATGTGGTCGCTCGTGATTGTAGAAATAGTAGCTAAATTGCCAAATTGCCCTTAAATCACGCCTTACTGTCTTGTTAATAGGAAAGTTTGGTTAAAGAGATTGGAAGTAAATTTCTGAAAAACGATATGGTTTTGATATTTGAAATATTCTTGGCTTTTATTGAACTTTTAAATGAAATCTATATAGTGTAATAACATCAGTGATGCTTTGCTCCACTCAGAAACAGTTGGAGCTTCTTTGAGGAACTACAACATATTCTAAAGCCATCACAATGTTCGAAACTTTCTCGAATCATCAGCAAGCATCTCAGAGTCACAGTCGTGGTGATGATGTATATTAGCAAGTTCCTTACCTACAGGCATCGTTCATACACTCAGACACACGAAAACTCTTTAACTCTTTTTCACCTCCAAACCCAACAGCATCTACCAAACAACCAATCTCATTGAGCAGATCGGATCGCCCGATGACAGCTTGATCGTAGCTACCCGAAATATATTCATATAGTACACAATCACTTCTTTCTAACTTGGAGAACACATATACACACGCATACACACTCATTAAAACATGTGTATATACATTTGCATGCATGTATATATGTTTGTTCATGTGTACACACATCTATCTATCTAACTATAGATAGATAGATAGATAGATAGATAG
>NC_142931.1:13460405-13462905 GCF_046866305.1 Octopus bimaculoides | reverse complement strand
CAAAGCAATGGAATTGGAAATATCAAAGAACATGTCTCTTGATATTTGTGCGCATTCTCAATGACCGCCCTCAAACCGTCGACTGTTGCTTGTTTTGTGCCATAAACTTCATTTTTTAAGTGTCTCCATATTACGTCTAGTGTTCTTAGGTCCTGCAGAACCTTCTCGGCCAGCACACTTGTGTGCCACAATCTCATGAATGTAGGCATTGACAATATTATGGTAGTGTGAAGAGGTCCCATTTTGCTGTGACTTAAACTCCACCTTTTAAGAATTGAAGGCTTTGTATGACAAACTGTCGCATTCATGGGACTAGCCACATTACCGTAAAATAAGGTTGGCCCCATTAATCACAGGAGTGGCTATGTGGTAAGTAGTTTGCTTACCAAACACATGGTTCCGGATTCAGTCCCACTGCATGGCATCTTAGGCAATTGTCTTCTACTATAGCCACGGGCCGACCAATGTCTTGTGAGTGGATTTGTAAGTGGAAAGTTCCTCACATCGGTCTGGATCCTCTTTTCTACTCTAGGCACAAGGCTTGAAATTTTGGGGGAGGGGGCTAGTCGCTTAGATCGACTCAGTACGCAACTGGTACTTAATTTATCGACCCCGAAAGGATGAAAGGTAAAGTCAACCTCGGCGAAATTTGAACTCAGAACGTAAAGACAGACGAAATACGGCTAAGCATTTCGCCCGCCGTGCTAACGTTTTTGCCAGCTGACCGCCTTCGTTCCGGATCATCTTGACCCTAACCGAAGAGTAGAGCTGAGACCATTCACAGACTGTAATTTCCCAATGACAGCACTTTAAAATGTGATGGATACTAGATTTTGAAAATCACTTGCCGCATAGATCTTTTTGCACGCTGTCTATAGTTTTCTAGTTCTTTTTCTTTCATTTTGAAACTCTTTGATATCCGCGCTCTCCCAAAATGTCACGTGTCAACCTTCTGAACAGTTCTATCTGTTACAAAACCAAGTTGGTGGATGTGTTCTCTCAAACCCGCAAACCTGAAGATGTCCAGGTACACAGCAATTGTTGAATCATGCTAATAAAATAATGTGTATAATATCTGAAACACATCGCAATTACCAGCTGTGCTAATACATACAATCAATTGTAATGATTTTGGTGAAAGCTTGGTAATTCTTCTTGTATTATATATATATATATATATATATATATATATATATATACCTATACACACACACATATATATCGGTTGCATGGATGGAGTTTATAAATATTTCTATGCATCGCTACACGATGCATTCATTGAAGGTGCGCCTGCTGTGACTAATGTCAAACCAATAAACTATAGTACCCATCCTGAGATTTGCATACTTGATTATCAAAAGAAGTCTAACATCACGTCACACACCTCCCTCTCCTTTATAATTACCATTCCTTTCTCTCTTTTTATCGCTTTCTACTCCTTCCCACCAAATACACAGAACTGCCCACATACTTGAGTCACTCTTTTCATTGGTCAAAATTAATAAACAACTCTCAGTTATACATCCGTTACTTCAATACGTTAATGCCATATCGCCTGAAGAAATGAGCGCATGAACATGATCCACACGTTTTCCATATTTCAATTTAATTTACCCAGGGATATATTGAAAATGTACCAGTCGTATATATATATATATATATATATATATATATATATATATATACCGGAGTAAGCACATGAAATGTGCAACAAGGTGGAAAAAAGAGTACTCCAATACCAGAGGTAGAGTAATATGCTTTATTTAAAAGCAGCAGAAATATAACAAAAAAACCGTTACTCTGAGTTTCACGTTCCCGTTCATCGGACAGTTTTGTTAGAAATGGAGGAAGGATAACGATGCAATCGAAAGTAATATAAAATTTAAAATTTAAAACACATGGATTCGTCTGATTGGTTGTTTCAAATAAGGGCCATGGATTGGTCGTTTCAATTAACGGTCAATGATGTGTAATTCACAGACCAAATAAATTTAATACGGATTCACCCTATTAAAAAATATCGAAGAAAACCTTAAATAGAAAAATGGGCTCCAAATACATATTATAGATAATTAATTATATTCGAATTAACGCTTTAAAATCAAATCAATAAAATAAAGCATACGCTGCATTCACTCACATATACTTGTATGTGTACATGCGCATGTGCAAGGTTACGATCGTAACTATTTGCGTACATATCAGCATATGTATCTATATGCGTGATGCTATATACATTTTTGTATACGCATATATGCGCAATCTAAATTTTTATGCACGTTCACTATATGTTCTTGCTTATTTTCTCTCTCTACTTCTTCCTTCCTATCCCCAGCCTTTCTCTCTTCTCTTTTCTTCCTTTTTTTCCATTTCTTTTTTTCTTTCTTTATTCTCTCTCTTTCTCCTTTCCCTTTTTTATGACAACTACATTCCCCCCGCCACCCCTCTTTCCCATATTTAACGTTATTATAGATACGTTACTCTTTACCCCTCCACTCCA
>NC_142931.1:13447905-13455405 GCF_046866305.1 Octopus bimaculoides | reverse complement strand
GGTGAAAAAACTTTGGAATTGTTTATTGAGTACTTCACGTATCTTCTTGGTGTCTGCAGTTACTGAGCCCTTTTCATCAGACAGTGAACCTATCCTGTATCGCACTGTGGTAGACTCTTTTGCGAAGGTCTTAGGGTTTCATTTTATATTTTCCACCGCCCTGCCTTCTCTGTTTACCCTTTCTTTTTCATATATATATATAGTTTAATTTTCTGTTAAGATACGATTAAGAAAAAAATGTGCCTCATCCAGTAAGTGATAAATATCATTTAATGTACAGAGTGTCAAGATATGAGCTGCTAAACCTCACGATTGCTCGGGGAAACAAGGGGTGTCATAAAATCCTGCCAAGACGCGCATCTCAATACAAGAAATTACTTGTAGCTCCTATCTTTATATTATATATATTAAAGTTGCTAGTAAGATAATGAGAGATAGACAAGAGGTGGTAACCAGAAAGAAGGACAGAGGTAGCTAAGCATATTATGGTCATCAAATAAATGGGGCATAGATAGAGAAACAAAAGAGGTTAAAATGAGTTCCAAGCGTAGGAATTAAAGGTGAGGGTATTTTTGTGGTAGAATGAATTTAGAGAAATTTATAGAAATCAAGGCGCCGAGCTGGCAGAAACGTTGGCGCGCCGGGTGAAAAGCTTAGCGGTATTTCGTCTGCCGTTACGTTCTGAGTTTAAATTCCGGCGAGGTCGACTTTGCCTTTCATTATTTCGGGGTCGATAAATTATGTACCAGTTTCGCACTGGAGTCGATGTAATCAACTTCATACCTTTGTCTGTCCTTGTTTGTCCCCTCTATGTTTAGCTCCTTGTGGGTAATATAGAAATAAGAATAAATTTAGAGAAAAAATGTATAACTAAAGCGTTTGTGAATGGATGGATGGAAGGATGGATGGATGGATGGATTCTTGTATGTTTCACTGGTTTATGTTTTCTCATTTTCCATCAACGGAGAAAGAGCCAGTTTCTCGTCTAGAAACTAGATTCTGTGGAATATAGACAATACAGAATAGATGTATATATGCGTGTATGCACGTATATGTCTATGCGCCTGTCTGCATGTGTATATATAGCCATATGCACTTGTATATACGTGTATGTATGTGCACGTATATATATATGTAATATATGAATGGCATTGCATCCGTGGATCTAATTACATATTATCTTCTTGAATATTTTACATATCCTGACAATACATCTAATAACTTGTATCTACAGTCGTCTACGTAAGCGTATTCTTTCTGTTTTTGTGTATCTCAACCATCCAAAGATTGGCACCGAAGCAATTTGTCATGTAGCCTTGTGCTCCGATAATTTTTTTAATAGAAATTTTATGTTATAATACAGATTGAGTAACAGCAGATTTTTCACCATTTCTGCATAGATTTTCCCTTTACTATTAACTTCTAACATTATGTTGGCATCTGCTGTGCTACGGGTACCATTATTGCGCATAGCATTTTTTTTTTTTCATCCATGACCTTTATACTGATCTGTTGTGCTAGAGATTTATTGAAGTGTTGATAGGGAAATTCCACTGATATTCTTATGAATAATGAGAGGTTATGCCCTCCATACCACTGTAGTGTCTTACATTTGTATCTTCTGTAGTTTTCATCGCTTCGTGTTCTACCCTCAATGTCATATCCTATAGGTGGATAACTCTGAAAGGATATTTTCGAACAGCTGCTTATTACGTGGGTGGCATCCTCAGTGCTAATTCCACAGAACTTGCGTCGGTTGGCGTACCCACGAGCTTTATATGCACCCTATCCCTTTTATGCATCCCACCTTTAGTACCTATTTCTAAACTTCGGTATCATGAAAGCATATCCTTCAAAATCTTCTGTTCGTTACTTCAGGATACACTACTTTGTTTGTCAATGTTGCTGTTACTTTGAAATCCTCAGAGGATAGAGCTATGCATGGTATTTTGCTTGTATGCATGTAACTCTCTTCTGGTGAGCTGTTGCGGGTGAGTTGTTTAATGTCTCTGGGTCTTTAGTCAGGAAATATTTTAAAGAAGCTTAACATAGGTTGACCTAATCCAGCTCAGGATATCAATGATTGGGGATTAGAAAATATTGTCGAAGAGAATTCATGACATTCAAATCTGAACCAACGCTAAGCATCCGCCATCTTGTTTTCGTTCTAAGCAGATGGATGGGATTTATACCCACTGATCATCTCGAAATTCTTGATGTGGGTTAAAAAAATTTGAATTTAAGCAAAAATAAAATTGATTTCATCTAGTGTCCAATCAAATGGCCCAAACATTAGTTTGATCTTTGTTGCAGCAAATACATTTTAGGTTATACATTTATTGAATACGGGAAATTCAAAAGAATATGTATGATATATGCATGAATTGTTATAAACATTGTTTGTGATTTGTTTATTAGAGGTTCCTGTATATTATGTTGCGTGTATGTATATATCTGCATGATTTTTGAAACATAAATATCTTCAAAGCTCAGTATACTCTGGTGTGGAAATGTTTACAATATATTTCGTGTATATACAAGGGATTAGATCATGTAATAACCGCAAACTGCCAGAATGAACAACTTTACTGAAAAAGTTATGCACAAACCCACATACATATCTATATATCTATATGTCTCTATCTCTTTCTTTCAGTACCTCTTTTTAGCAATCGAAAGCGTGAAAGCAAAATATCAAACTTTTCTTAATTAACTTAACATTCGGTCTGAACGTTCGAAAACGGCAGCCATATTAAAAGAATAATTCTGCCGGTTTTATGTTATGTTTATGATCCTTGTCTGTTCTTTCACAATAGTGACATTTAGTGAGCGCTATACATTGGTGTATTACGCGAAATATATTTTTACTGACTGAACCAAAGTACAAAACTCATCAAGAGGGGATGTACTAAAAACCTTTTTCTTTTTCTTTCTATTGAAAAGATAGCAAGAAAAGAAAGATAAGTCAAAGAGAGATATCTTCTGTAATATTCATTTTCTTTATTCAAAGGAATGTTCTGAAAGTCACATATGATATATAATACGTTGATTGCAGCAATTGTGAACCAATGTCTTGAGTGCCTCAAATTTGGAATATTGTCAATGTAAGTATTGTGAGATTCTATAATGTCACACCTTTACAACACGTTAATTGAATTTTGTGCGGGATACGAAAGTAAAATATAAATTATTCAGAATATATATATATTAGATTTGGACTCAGAGTTGCACAAAAAGATTTAGGAAAACACTTTTTAAAAATTCTGTGACGATTCTATTTATATTAAGTATATAATACCAGCCTTTTCATACGTTATACTGCTTCTAGTGTAAATAATACCAACATAAATGAAGTGACGCCAATATATGGAATTTCAACAGGTCTTTTACGAATTACTTCCTATTGAAGACTATGAATGTTATCCTTCTTATATGACATGACTCTATTGAAGTTGTCTCCTTCATTGCACAGATATTACAGCAATATTTAATGGTCTTTGATTGTTAACTATATAAAGTTAAATATATACATACACATGTACGTGCACACGCACGGACACACAAATACACACACACACACACACACACACACACACACACATATATATATATATATATAGTTGAACAAATATATATGTGAGAGGTTGAACTGTGTATATATATATATATATATGTATATATGTAGATAGATAGATAGATAGATAGATAGATAGATAGATAGATAGATAGATAGATAGATAGATAGGTATTATGTAGACACACGTACATACTCGTATATAATTATGGACACGTATATCTATTTATAATAGGAACGTATGAACACGCACACGCTCACACTCATTCACTCACACACATATTCACACATACAGATATAGAAAATAACATATGCTAGATATACCATGCATATGATAGAACTCGGGACCCCATGGTTGAAGAGCGAACTTCTTAAACATTCACCTTTACTGCACCTGTAAACATAGACACTCACACTACACAGGTATACATGTATGCATACTTAAACACACATTCATATACATATATTTATCTATATACATACATGTATATGCATGCATATATATATATATATATATATATATATATATATATATATGCATGTACGTATGTATATGTATATGTCTATATATGTATATACATATATACACAGACGCATATGTATATATATATATATATATATATATATATATACAGAGAGGGAGAGAGAGAGAGAGAGAGAGAGAGAGAGAGAGAGAGAGAGAGAGAGAGATACATATACATATATACACAGAGAGAGAGACTCGTGTGTGTTTGGGAATGTGTGTGGGTGTGTTTGTGTGATAAAACGAAGAAGTTGCTTCGAATTGTAAGAAAGGTAGGATTGATTCATGGGAATTTGCCGGGTGAAAAACGATGTGCGTAGCCAAGAGAGTATAACAGTAATGACCTTACAATGCAAATGAGGCTTGGATGGAGGAGATAGAAGCAGCAGCAGTAAGTTGAACATCTCAGAATAAAAATGGAAAACATAGCAGTGAATCAAGTAAGGCCAAACCGAATTAGGCACATTTCCAAATAGGCCTCGTAAACTGTCAAAGGAGAAAAACTATAGAAATTTCAACGAGACGGGAAACGCGAAGGAAAGAATTGCATGATTTGTGTTTCTTTGTGTGTTTCTGTGTTGGGAGAGGTGAGATGTGTGTATTCATGTGTGTATTTGTATGGTCTAAGAAAGGAGAGGCATGGCGAGAAGAGGAGGATATTGAAAATTCTTGTGCGAGAGGAATCTGGTGATAAAAGTACACTATGGAGTAGCGTTTGAGATGTAAGACTGCTTTAAAATCGGTCATGAAAGTAAAACATACCTCAAAGGAGAAGTCTTAAATTAGTTTCTTTATCTGCTAGAAATAATGGTAAATGTTTTCTGAAATTATATTCAGCCATCTTAAAAATTTGATGGGGCACAATAGGTCATGTGGTCTTTCTTACGGATTTCTGAAAAGTAATAAAGATAACATTGTCGCGGCCTTTATAACGGGTTGTGGTCTGAAGAGAAGGACAGTGTTCAAATTCTTCTCGAAGCAGCTGGAGTAGTAACATTCTGTGGGAGAAGGAATGGTTTTTATGGAACTTAGGGTTGTAGCAGTATAGTCTTCGAGATAGAGGTCGTGATCAGCTTCAAGTGTTATGGTGTGTCAGAGAAGAACAGTATCTTCTCAACTTCCGTATGGGAGAGCTTGTTTGCTACATGCTACCACATTAAAACCAACTTGAACTTGTGATATCAGAAATGTCTACACGTGTCTGTACACCTCTCCATTGTTGATATTTTTTTAAGAATTTCTGCAGCGCTTGTGAGGTGGCGTGTAGCTCATCTCTGGGGATGAAAGACGAAAAAGATACGATCGAAAAATTGCTAGACGTTAAAGGAGAAACGTAGAGAAACCCTATATATTTAGATAAGTGGATGAAGAAGCGTTTGGGCCATAGTAGCTGGAGGTTGTTGCTAATATCTAAGTAAAAGAGGTTAGCGGTAGAGGGATCATAATATATATATGCTCCGACATTATCATCTTCAATGAAATTTGAATGCTTATTGTATTGTCGACAACTTGTAAGAAAGTAAGGGAGAAAAGCTTGCTTCTGAGTAAGAGGTGTTGTGTGGGGTACAAGTTTGGATCGAAGACCACGGATGATAAAGAAGAAACAAAAGAATTGTTTGCTTGGCTTAGTACTATTTCTTTTATGCGAAGGAGACTGCAGAATGGGTCGGTACCCCGTGAAATCAAGATAATCCCCAGTTTGAAGTGTAGCATCATGTTTGCAATACTGTGATATTTCTGTTAAAGACACTCGTGGACCTGGATGTAATTTTGATAACTGTCAGTGTGGCGTATCTAACACTCAAAATCTGGAATGTCTTTTGATTTAGAGATGACAGGAAAAAGTCATACGGAAAAATCACGTGCTAGCGTGTACAGCATAGCCTTCAACTTGTGATAGGCATCGTATACCTTCAACAAAAGCTATGTGACATACATTACTGACGTACACGTCGACCTGATAATTCACAGAAAGTTTACAGAAGGGAGCCACAGCCTGGACAAAGTTTAGCTAGGTATTTGTCAATACGAAAATTAAAAGTTGTCTGAATAATTATAAAAAAAGGCATATACATAACACTAATATATATTGAGATTGAGTGCAAAGAATATCTTTGAAATAATATATTTTGGGCAACAAAAATTACTGTAAATGATCACGCGATCTGCTAGATATAGTACGTACATCTTCTTAAATTAGATTAAAGAATGACGATTGGATGGGGTGGCATAATACTTGATATACTGTATTGAAAAGCAAGTCGAATCAAAGACTGCAGCGGCTGGATAACCTTTGATCATGCCCATACTCAATCAGGCCTTTCTGCGGCTCAACAAGACGAACAACAACACGTTGTTCTTAATTTTATCAACAGCACCAGCAGCATTTTAAATTTTATACTTGCTGGTATATATTTCTTGTTTCTTTTGGACATTCAAAATATGAATCACATATCACAGCCGGACTGGGAAGTTTAGAATTTGTAATACACGTTATTGCTTCCAATGAGATTACGTATGTAACTGAAGGAATAAGATTTCCGTCTCTGATCGAAAGTAAGACACTTCATGAATTTTATAAAACAAATTCTCTTCAAATAACTAAAGCCCGCTTAAGACTATAACGGAAAATGGTCACAGCTTGCACAAAGAATGTCTAAGTATCCTTCTCTCAATATATAAATGAAGCTGTTATCTGAATGATTATAAGAAAATGCATATACATAACTCTCAGCCATGACTTCAGTTTGCTGAATTAACAGAGAGAGAGAGAGAGATGGACAAACAGACAGACAGATAGATAGACAGGCACACAGGCAAACAGACAGACAGGCAGACAGACAGATAACTTTCTTTATTGACCACACGGGGCTGAACACAGAGGCCACGAATACAAATGTAGAGCTTTTCTTTTCGAAAATATAAAAGAAAAGGGGGGAAAATGAGAAGAAAATGTAAGATACCGATCAAAAGGGATCGGGGGAGTAAAAACCATCAGAAGGGATCGTGTATCACAGAAGAATTTTAAAAATGTAGAAAGCAAGATTAGCATACCACCATCTGTTGTTGATGATGGCACCCATCAATGCTCTCTTAACTAATGTGCTAATCCGGTTCTTGTAAGCCTGGCGTGCGGTGAACGTCGCGTCCAGCTTCCAGTAACCGGGATCCTGTCTATGTGTCTTATCTAAGTCAAGTGTACAAGTCACAAATTTGTGGTCTGTGTCGCTGACAATATGGAATTGTGGACAAGCTACACTATCCTTATCCACTGTCCTACAGAATACTCTATCTAAATACGATCTGGACGACCCGCTGCAGTTACTCCATGCCCCCATTGGCACATTCAGATGTTCCAGTCGGTACCTGTTAGACAGTTGGAAAACTCTAAGCAAGTTTTTGA
>NC_142931.1:13432905-13442905 GCF_046866305.1 Octopus bimaculoides | reverse complement strand
ATAACTTTCAGTAATATATTTTCCTTGTGATTAATCATGGTCTCGATAAGTTTATTGCCAAGGTTAAGGCAATGCCGATATGGTAAACATGTCTCTTTTAGAATTATACAAATGCAATCTTGCAGTTTATCAATGCACGGAGCAATTTCGATGACAACTACGATTGTTCAAGAACACTGCTAGTTCTACTGCAACTCAAGACCATTTAACGCTAAGTGAAGTGTAGAATTTCACTTCTCTTATTACTTGAAATGCGACAAGAAGAAATTTTACTAAATGAATCGCAATTTCAACAAGAATTTAACAACAAGTATTGAAGTATTTGAGAAATCGCTATAACTTAATGGATGAAGTATCTAGTTTTATGCATTACGGGGGTTGAGATACCTTGCGCGATGTGTGATCGTTCCCAGGTATTACTATTGTGTTAAATACAAAATTCTTCCTACTTTGCTACTGCACTGACACCTGAAGCATTTCAGCTATGAGGGAAAACTATTTCTTAGTGGAAAGCCAAGACACCCTTTATTTTTCCAAAAATGACTTAAATATTCAGCTCAGGTTTTATATGTCTATTTGATTCTTTTTGACATTTTTTGCTACTTTAAAGATTCTCTTTTCCAGTATGCACTGCTGATATTGGGGAATGCATCTAATACGCCCGTGCGTTTTTATGCCATCACATAATGTAATAACGTATAATATCGATGAATCTCTGTTAGTATTCTGTTGTGTTGTGAGTATAACTTCTACAATTAATTGCCTGTTTATGTTGCGAAATCTGTGGAGCCTAGTTTTTACCTACGAATATTTTATTATACAGGGTGTCAACAAGGTCTGGGTACATGGAGTAAATAAAATCATAACGTAAACAATTAAATATAAGAAATAGTAATTTCTTAAAGTATGTGTTAATCCCTATGTGAGTCAGGGGGTAAATAAAATCATAACATAATTAAATATAAGAAATAATAATTTCTTAAAGTATGTGTTAATCCCCATGTACCCAGACTTTGTGGTCACCCTGTAGAATATTTTTCATTATAAAACACGAAAAGAGAAAAATGTTTGTAGACAATTCTACAGAATTTGCCAACAAAACTGGCAATGTTTATAACATATCAAAAGAACAGATAGCATAGACTTCTTACGAACACAATTAACCTCATGTGGAAATTGCGACAACGCGAATATAAAAGACGCGATGACAATGTGGCAAGAATGATCCATTGGGGGCTGTGTGTAAATCACGGCCTACAAAGTGCTAGGACGTGGTATGAGGAAATCCCAGAAGGACTTACCGATAACGAGAATTGCAAAATCCTGTGGGATACAATGATCAAGTACGATCACCTGACCAGGCATCGAAAACCGCATATTGTTGTGGTGAATGTTGTTGGCACTCCGTCGCTTACGACGTCGAGGGTTCCAGTTGATCCGATCAACGGAACAGCCTGCTCGTGAAATTAATGTGCAAGTGGCTGAGCACTCCACAGACACGTGTACCCTTAACGTAGTTCTCGGGGATATTCAGCGTGACACAGTGTGACAAGGTTGACCCCTTTGAATTACAGACACAACAGAAACAGGAAGTAAGAGTGAGAGAAAGTTGTGGTGAAAGAGTACAGCAGGGTTCACCACTATCCCCTGCAGGCGCCTCGTGGAGCTTTAGGTGTTTTCGCTCAATAAACACTCACAACACCCGGTCTGGGAATTGAAACCGCGATCCTACGACCGCGAGACCGCTGCTCTAATCACTGGGCCATTGCGCCTCCACTGTTGTGCTGAATAAAAGCGAAAGAACATGCATGAAAACCAACATAGCGCGCGCGCGAGCGCGTGTGTGTGTGTGTGTGAAAACATCTGAACTACCTGAAGGAAATGAGCGGATGTATCAGAATATTGTCGCCTATAAGAGATTTGAAAGGTATATTATCAATTGACACAACTGAAGATCTGTTACTACACACGTTTTCAAAAGTCCTGCGGACATATAAAGTTTGAACTTTGGCTGGATGATCACGTTTGGGATAGCTGCAAGTGAACGAAGCTTACGATATTACCTCACATCTTCGAATCGGATTTAAAGATCAAACTTTTTTCTCAAATATGTTCAATATTTTGCCATCTTTGCTAAAACTTTAATGACAAAGACTTTAAATTTTCCAGATACAGATTTGTTCGTGCAATCACATCATGCAACGCTGAATATTCCACAACTTGGACAATGATATTCCTCAACGTGTCTGGCCTCTAGTTCTACATATGGGAATAATGACACTTCTAGATGTGGGGCCTGATAGAGGAGAGCAAAGCAACATGTAGCAGAGTCACTCAGCAGTAGCTCACCATTAGGTCTATGTTTGTGTGACAAGAAGAAATTACATACCCAAGAGTTCGTATCCATATTAAATCGATTATAACTGTGAAATCATTTAATCTTAGCTGTAGGTTTAAAGGCAAAATTTATTCACTATCAAATAAACGTATTAAGTCTATACCAAACAGACTTCAGTAAATCTACATCATTTAATAAAATGATACTTCTAGACGTAAAGAAAAGCTGCAAAATGGACAACAATATAAGGTGTTCTAAATATATGCAATCTTCGTCATTTCTAGTGTATATAAAATAATGTGTTATACCTCTATAACTCCAAAGAGAAAAGTTTAGAGATAAAAGGAATTGTCTGCTTCAGTAGTCAAATATATTACACTTGAACCACATTAAAATGTTCTCTATCAGTTCTTGAATATCTCTGTTTATTCTTACGTTGCTCTAGCAGACGAAAGATCTGCTGTCTTTGTTAAATACAGACGTCTATACGATTTATTGATTTAATTTTTTTTTTTTTTCAATAAATTAACTTGATTTTTCAATAAATTATGTAGACATCTTTATTATTGATTAGATTAAGTTAATAGCGAAGTAATTCAAACAGAAGTTAGGAAAACTCTTTATTTTCAACAGTCGTCCTTTCAGTTATCTGAAGTTTATAATATTTGCTTAAAAAGAAAACGACAGCTGCTTCAGACGAAACATAGAAGTAATAATGCCGTTGAATTCTTTTGAAGTTATCATTAGAGAACTATTCTAAAATATTACAAATCTGATGAAGCTTCACGAAAAACCTGAAATTGTGCAAAATCAATGATAAATGGTTGATTAGCACTGAGACGGAAGAAAAACAAGTAAAATATCAAATAAGTGCCATTCCAATAATCCTTGTCGCACCTATCTCAACAATATTCAAAGAATTTATTTCATAGCTGTTCGTTCACGTTGTATTGATTTTAAGACAATTAATATTATGTACTGTAGGTTCGAATCTAATTTGATTTTCCTACCGAACTAAAATATCTATTCTTCGTGAAAAATCAACCGTTCGTTTATTATTGTTGGATAATTACTACATTTAATCAATAATCGGAAACATTTACTTATTTCAAGACTGAGAAATTCGTTTATTTCCCCGGCAGTTACAAGACAATTAGACTTTAGTCTGCAGAGCTTGAAAAGTGTTTACGAATATTATTACAGTTTACAGTGCGGCCAGCAGGTAGAGTGGTTACCGTGCCGGACAGAGTGCTGCTAACCATTTTATCTGTTTTTACGTTTTGAGTTCAAATTTCTGCCGCGGTCGACTTTGCTTTTCATTTTTTCGGGGTCGATAAAATAAGTACGAATTGAGCATTGGGGTGGGCAGCCCTTTCCCACAAAATGAGGCCTTGAATATAAAGGATCATTATATTTTACAGTGCGGCAAGCTGGTAGAATCGTAACCGTGTCGGACAAAATGCTTAGTAGCATTTCATCCGTCTTTACGTTCTGAGATGAAAAGCAATTTGGGTCAAATTTGTATTTCAGAATCGACAAAATGAGTAGCAGTTGAGCACTGGGGTCAATGAAGTCGACCTCAACGCCTCTTAAAGATGCTGGCCTCGTGTCTAGGGTAGAAAACATTATTACATTTTACCACTTAGTAAATCTGCTCAGTTTTTACAGGACGATCAGGAAGACTAAATTCCTTCAAAAAAAGAAAAAATTATCATCACTAAAATGTTTGACTTTGAAGTTTAGAGAGCAGTATTAAAAATAACATTTAAAGGATTTATTTAACTAGGAGACACGCCATGCAGGACACAAAAGCCTATAATGTTAGAATGAGGATGCTGGCCACTTACGTTGACACTAGCATTTGATTGGTACGTCTTCTGCTCGTGATCAGAGATGGAGATATCGTCAGCCACCGAGGGACTTGCTCAACTAGTAAAGATCAAACAACTGACAAGCAAATCTGTGATATTGAACAGAATATTTGCTGTAGCCCATGTTTTACATCAAGACAAAACAATGTACATGAGAACACTTCCAATCATTTAAGATCAAAAGCGACGCGAGCCACTGCCTGGTACTGTATCAGGACATGTCTGGTACTGCATTATTATTATTATTATTATTATTTTTATTATTATTATTATTATTATTATTATTATTATTATTATTATTATTATTATTATTGCCTTTGCACAGTTTCTAATGCTGGAGATGTACTACGGTGTCAGCTGTTCACTACCAGTGAGCTAAGGTAACACACCTCATTTTTCGAGCACCATCCGGAGTATTCGAGCGGTTCCAAGCAGTGTTGTTTTCTACAAGTGGTCCACCCTTATTGCAGTCCCTATTTGATCCATGTACTTCTCAACATTTTTACGCACTGTTCCCAGGGCTCCGATAATTATGGGCCTTCGTTTCCGATTAGAATCTTCGTTTCCGGTTTTAAATCACTTTTAGCCTTCAATAGCCATATTTTTTCTCTGCCTGTCTTATCTTCAACATCCCTACGAAACTGTCCATGCATTCTTTTCTTTATCCACCTATTTTCAGTTTCATTCATTCTCAAGTGCTTGTACAGTGCTTTATCTTTGCAATCTTCCATCCTACACAAGCCTGACCTGCTTACTTCCAATAATAGTGGTCCTGTGGCATTTTGATATACCATGCTATGTTGTTTTCTTCTGGTTTAATGCTGTGTTGACATCCAATCAATCCCCCCCCCCCCTCCGCTTTTTCTTGGTACCTACGGTCTGTCTGTCATTTTTGGCTGGAGTATCTCATATCTAGTCAGCAACTTCCTTGTCTTTCCATCTAAGCTGTTTAGTTTGTCTACTGTCCATGCGATTACCCCTGCTCCATATCTAACGAGTGAAACCGCCCAGGTGTTGATAGCTTCGATCTTATTCCGTCCGTTTAATTTCAGCTTAAGTTTCAGTCTCAGTCTGCGCAAGTACTCCACCTTAAATATTTTTGTCATTTCTTTCTCCATCAATTTATCCATTTCCAATATCCCCCAATTACTTATAGCCCGTCTCTTCTCTCAGCTTCATAACTTCCCCCGACAGTATCGTTAGCCTGTCCATACATTTTGATTTTGCCTCTCTTCAAGACTAACACACCACACTTTTACAGTCCGAGCTCCATTCTGATATCAGCACTGAAAGTATACACCGTATCAGCGAGGGAGCTGACTTGGGCATCATCTTTACCATAAAGTTTGAGGTCATCTATAAACAACAAGTGGTTGACTTTTAGTTGGCGGCTTTTGAATAATAATAATAATAATTGTTATTATTATTATTATCATCATCATTATTATTATTATTATTATTATTATTATTATTATTATTATTATTATTATTATTATTATTATTATTATTATTATTATTATTATTATTATTATTATTCCTTAAGGCAGTGAGCCGGCAGAATTGTTAACACGCTGGACAACGTGCTTAGCAGCATTTATTTCGTTTTTACGTTCTGAGTTCAAATTCCGCCGAGATCGGCTTTGCCTTTCATCCTTTCTGGGTCGATAAAATAGGTACCAGTTGAGTACTAGGGTAGACGTATTCGACGCATACTCCTACCCTAAATTGTTGGCCTTGTGCCAAAATTTGAAACCAGTATTGTTGTTATTGTTGTTATTGTTAAGGCAGCGAGCGATCAGAATCGTTCCCGTGCCGGACAAATTGCTTCGTGGCATTTCTTCCAGTTCTGTGTTCAAATGCTGCCGAGGTCCAATTTGCTTTTTATCCTTTTAAGGTTGATAAAATAAGTACCAGTCGCATACCGGGCTCAATGTAGGCAAACCAGCACCCTTCCACAAAATTTCAGGCCTTGTGCTTATAGCAGAAAGTCTTGTTATTATTAATATTATATATACTAATTTCATCACTTCAAGAAACGCCATTTTATTCTTTGGATTTTTATCGAAAAAATAATCTTTTAACTGTGGTTCAACAAAGAAATGTTGAAATTGACCCCCAAGTAATGGAGACGGATATGAGTGTTAGAAACAAGTGAGCAACATTAGTTTCAGGAAATTAATTTCTTCATTAAATAAATGTAATTCACAACTACACGAAAACCCATTGTCGCTACTCATAAATCAACAAATACATCAATACTCTAAGTACAGACGTTGCGCCTGTGCATTGCTAATAACTTACTAAGGCACGACTACCTTCCGTGAGGCAAGCAAATATAATGAAATCAAGAGCTCTCAGAAAGCTCAAACCTCCGCCAAGTCAACACCAATGTCCTCTCAACGAATAGCCGGAGATAATTTTTAAAATGAGAATATCTGAAATGAACCCGACCGCTCTCAAAAATTAAGTAAAAAAAAAAAATAATAAATAAATAAACCAGAATCCTTATCCGGTACCAGATCGATCCCAAAATCTAATCAGTTCGTGCCAGTCACAAGGCCAAATATCCCTACAAGTTTTATCCGAATCCATCCCACGGTTTTTGAGATATATTGTCCACGGACAAACAAACGAACAAACGCGACTGAAAACAATACCTCGGCTTTAGCGAAAGCAGAGGTAATAATGGCAAACAATTTTCATCTTTAGTGGTGAAAAGCGTCCATCATTATCACCTTTGCTTAAACCTTTGCCTGTCCAAAGCATTTTTGATATAATTTTTTTCCTAAACACCCATTCTTTTCAAACTTACACTTACTTTTGTTTCATGCGTACTTTGTAATATAAAGTTTACCTTTCATAAGTACCAAATTGGCAATGTATGTCATATACGATGCATGGATGGACAGCAGAGAAATATGTCGTGTGTATCGCAGGTGATACGCAGGACAGTGTAAAGTTTAAGGCGATGTCGATGTTGTCATTGAAGTATGTCATATCTCATTTTAACATAGTAAATTATAAATTTGTGTCAACGCACGCAGCTATTTCCAAAGGATCCGGATTGTAGACTACTCATGAAGTTTGGGAATGCCTACCGTGATTCGAGGTTATCTTTTATATTGCACTTACTTTAATCATTCGACTGCGGCCATGTTGAGGCACGGCCTTCAAAGGTCTTAGTCGAGCACATCGCTTCATGTACTAACGTTCTTTCAATTCAAGGAAGATACTTATGCTATCGTTCTTCTTTGTCGAACCAATAAGTTGAAAGTACGGAAACAAACTAACACCACTTTGTAAATGATGAGGTGACAAACACACACACAAAGGTACACACATATACACACAAACATATATATATATATATATATATATATATATATATATATATATATACACATACACACGTACATATATATATATCAGCGCATGTGTGTGTGTGTGTGTGTGTGTGTGTGTGTGTGTGTATGTGTGTGTGTGTGTGTGTAACTGTATAATAATACATCATAATAATATTTCATTCTCCGATTTGGAGCGACAAATTATAAATACAAACAAGTGATATATTATTATTCAGTTATTGTCATACTATGAGTCTTCCATAGTAGCTTTCTCTCCGTAACTAACAAAGCCTTCCGCGTTTGTTTACAAATATTATATGTAGTGTTTGTATATATATATATATATATATATATATATATATAGTATATATACATACATATATATGTATATATATATATGTATATATGTATATGTGCGTGTATATATATATATATATATATATATATATATATATATAGCATATAGTATATATACATATATATGTATATATATATATATATGTATATATGTATATGTGCGTGTATATATATATATATAGGCGCATTGCTGCGTTTCTAAGAATCTGCATTTGCAGTCATGTGATATCTGGTTCAATTGTACTGCGTGGTACTACTTCAGAGCCGGCCAAAGCCTTCTGAATGAATTTGTTAGACGAAAAATGTGTATACGTTAGTGCGTATGTATGTATGTATGTATGTATGTGGTTGCATGTCTGTCTAGTCGCACACGTGCATACACACATACCACCGCATAACAACCGGTGCGGGTTTGTTTGCCTCCCGTCAAAATCAGTGGTTCGGTGAAAGAGACTGACTGAATAAGCGGCAGACTTAAATATAAAAAACATAAGCGCTATATTTTGTTCGACCAACTATCTTAATGGCCAGACTCCAGCATGGCCGGTGCCCAATTACCTAAAGAATTAAAACAAAACAGGTATATATATATATATATATATATATATATATATATATATATATATATATATATATATATATGTATGTATGTGTGTGTGTGTGTGTGTGTGTGTGTGTTTGTGTGTGTGTCTGTGTATGTGTGTCTCTGTGTGTGTCTGTGTGTGTCTGTGTGTATGTGCGTGTGTGTGTGTGTGTGTGTGTGTGTGTGTGTGTGTGTGTGTGTGTGTGTAAGCGTTCTGAATTACGAAAATTATTCACAGTCGAGACAATTTAAAATAATTGCATGGAGGATGTCTTTCAGAGATGCGTTCTGCTTGAAAAGTATATAATCAAGTGTACTGAACGCCCCCAGAGCAGTATATTAATGAAATAAAATTATCTAATTGTAACGTCAAAGACTTAAGATTCTATTAATTCTTGTCTTTATTTCAGCTACTCATTATTTCTGCTTTGTATCACTTCTGTCGTGACAGTTCCTCTGGTCACAAGAAGAATAAGCAAACGCATTGGTGAAAACAAAGTTAGTAACTTAATTAAAAGTATAAAGAATACAATAAAGCTAACAGAACGGAAATAACTACTATATATTTAGAATTATTAATCGAGTATTTACACATACAAACAATATAGTTGATAACTTTTTCAGTTCATTGCTGTACTTTCAACAGGCCATTGAAAAATTGCCAGTGAAAAAATTTTATGTTCGGCAATTTGTTCTATTTGAGTGAGAAATATAGAATTGCGTTCGAAACAAGTAGAATCCCATTAGGCAGAGTGAGATAACGGGCGTGACATTTATTACTAAGTACTATTAGTATATATGTATGGAAGATATTGAGATTCATATTACAATGAAGCGTTGACATCGCATCAGTATAAATCAGGTTTAGACTAATTCCCTTCGTTCTCTGTAGTTTAGCAATAAAGAGCGAAAACGTCAATTTTGATAATTAGGCAAACTTCGAGGATCGTTAGTTTGCTTGGTAAAAGAAATATTTTCTATGTTTTTTCTTGTAAATATACGTGTTCGTGCGTATGTGTATGTGTGTGCGCGTGTGTGTATACGTGTATATATATTCATACACATACACATACACACTCATATATATATATATATATGTCATATTTATATATTTACATGTGGCTGTGTGGTAAGAAGCTTCCTTCCCAACCACGTGGTTCCCAGTTCAGTCCCGCTGCGTGGTACCTTGGGCAAGTGACTTCTACTATAGCCTCGAGCCGACCAAAGCCTTATGAGTGGTTTTCGTAGACGGAAACTGAAAGAAGCTCGTCGTATATATGTATATATATATATATATATATATGTGTATATGGTCGTGTGTCTGTTTGTCCCCCCAACATCGCTTGAGAACAGATGGTAGCTCGGCAAAATAGAACGTTAGAATAAGTACTAGACTTACAAAAAATATGTCCTGGGATCGATTTGCTCAACTAAAGGCGGTGCTCCAGCATGGCCGCAGTCAAATGACTGAAGCAAGTAAAAGAGTATATATATATATATATATATA
>NC_142931.1:13420405-13430405 GCF_046866305.1 Octopus bimaculoides | reverse complement strand
CCTCGAATCACGGTAGGCATTCCCAAACTTCATGAGTAGTCTACAATCCGGATCCTTTGGAAATAGCTGCGTGCGTTGACACAAATTTATAATTTACTATGTTAAAATGAGATATGACATACTTCAATGACAACATCGACATCGCCTTAAACTTTACACTGTCCTGCGTATCACCTGCGATACACACGACATATTTCTCTGCTGTCCATCCATGCATCGTATATGACATACATTGCCAATTTGGTACTTATGAAAGGTAAGCTTTATATTACAAAGTACGCATGAAACAAAAGTAAGTGTAAGTTTGAAAAGAATGGGTGTTTAGGAACGTGTGAACGTGTGCAAATGCCTGTGTTTAACGGTTGATATCTGCTTGTTCAGGCTGTGTTTGCACGTGTGTATGTCTGTGTGTGATTGCGATCGTATAGTGTACATGTGTACAGTGTATGTTTGTGTTTATGCGTGTTGCATGTGTGCGTGTATGTTGCGTGTGTGTATATATATTGTCTGTGTGTGTGTGTATGATGCTGTATAGGGATGCTCGTATAGTAGTATGTGTGGTGACGCTATTGAAGAGTGTTTGGACAATGGTGTGTGGTGGTGGTGGTGGTGGTGGTGGTAGTAGTAGTAGTAGTAGTAGTAGCTTTTGCGTTGGTCTGCGAGTTATGTTTTGCTGCTCGAAATTATGCATTTTGTGTGCTCTTTGTTGCGCTTAGGAATACGCAGGTGGATATGTTGGGTGAAGTATCAGTTATAAGGAAGACAAATGGAGTAGATGCTTCCATCTCTAGTGGGGTGAGCTTCGTACGTGTTCTCCAAGAGCTTAGGATTAGAATCTAGCTGAACTAAGTAATTTTTAAGCTTCGTGTTAGATATAAACTTTATTTTTCCGAAAGAATCTACTGGCTGGTAGAGTTGGATCATAAGAGGCAGCGGGGTTATTGAAGACGTCTGCCTTTGTTGAAAGGTAAGATGTTCTAAGGGATATACTAATAATAACGCTATTTATTATCGATCTATGGTGATTAGAGTGCATATCAATATACTTTATTTTTAGCAAGGAGAGAATAAATGCCGACCCCCACCAGCATTAGAGAGAAAGAGCAAAGGAATACGCTCACTTTAATTTCTTTATTACATTCATTATAATTAAGAGTATAAATCCAAACTTACCTCCAGGAATTTAGCTTTTTTTATGACTGACCTCAAGCGTAATAAGAAACTATCAACCCGCCTTCCTTTTATCATACTATGGCAACTCACACATTAAGTTTAAATATATGTCATAATTTAAAATGATTTCAGATATTTACTGTTGATAATTTCGTTCTGTTGCAAACGTAGCTTTTCAATTGATAAACCGCCTATAGACAATTGTTGTCCAACAGCTATAACATTACTGTATTTAGTTTTAGTTCAAGTAGTAGTTTCATGTGACAAGTCAACTTCGGTACTGAATGTGTATTATTACGTTATCAGACGTAATTTTACCTGAATTTCATATATATTTATATATATATATATATATATATATATATATATATATATAAATATATATATATATATATATATATATATATATATATATATATATAAATATATATATATATATATATATATATATATATATATATATATATATATGTATGTATATATATATATATATATATATATATATGCATATACATATGTATATGTATGTATATATATATATATATATATATATATATATGTGTATGTACCTACATACATATATATACTTGCATATATACTATACATATTAAATATATGCACGTATGTTTACACATATTTATATAGACTTAACTATATATCTATATATATATATATATATCTTTGCGTGATATATATATATATATATATATGCTCGCGTGCACGCACACACACACATACACAGAAAAACATACATACATATATTTGCATATATTTATTGCTTCTTGTTCCATTCTAGAGAATTTCAAACTTTTTTCCGCTTCATGCATATATTTATTGATAAATTAAATTTTGTTAACATTCTTTTAATTTTTTTTCCTTTTCATAATATTCCCTTTTGCAACTCTCCTTTATTTTTTAATAATCACGTGTTTTATATAGATTTCTAAGCCATTTTCTTCTCCTCTGATATCTTACATACATTTTCGATATTTACCTATTTATTTTTTCCACTTATCTTTTCCATCTTTTTCTACTTGTAACGTTTCCTCTTCATCCATATCCTTTATTTCTTCCCTCATAGCTACTACGATATTTACTCCACTATTTCTTTTTCTGCTTCCAAGCCTCATTATCGAATTTGCTACATGTCTATCCCACTCAACACCACTCAACACTAGCCAGACACCTACATTGCATACCACTCACACAACTTAGATAAAGACTTGGATTTGTTTCGACCAAAGATTGGTCCAGGCCATGTCTAACTTAATAGCACCACCTGATAGGATTATCTAAATCCTTTTTACAGTCAAGGTTTGTTTATGGTCCATTCAAGTAGTGAGTTCTTATTGAGTGAGTTGTATCCAGGTATGGGTGGCTTGTCTGGTATTCTTTGGAGAAAGCTGTCTAGACTCTGTTTAAAGCTGATAGGATCGTTTTCCTCTTTTATCTGTTTTGGGACAATGTTAAACAGGGCAGGGCTTGTTGAGGAAAAGAAATTATGTCGCAGTGTACCTATATGTTGTGATCCTGAATTGGGCAGGGGACTATGGCCAGTGGTCCCAACCTTGTATGAACCTTGAAACTAACGTTGAGATCGTTTGAGCAATGCTGGTAGTATATTTTCCACATCGTACAGATGATGTACCGCTCGCGGCGGCGCTGGAGAGATTAGAGTTTCAAGGCTTTAAGGCGGTCCCACACAACAATGCTAACCTTACACAGAAAATTTTAATATGCACACAACACTGCACCTCTTCCTCTTTTCGTAACTCTTTCACGTAGTACTGCACTTCTACCCAGTTCATAACGTTCCTTCCCTACAATCCTGTCCACCATCCTTCCCCTTTTCTTTCCTTTTTGTCTGATGAAAAATCCTACATCTGATAGATCAAAGACACTTGTTTGCTTACCTTTTCGTTTCAAGCGTCAAACTAAGGACATCTTTGTGAAAACTTGTCTCTCTTTATGCTTTTTTCGCAATATACATATACGTACATATACCGTATTTTAACTCGTGTAAGGAAACCCTTTTTTTTTGTCAAATATTACGTTTAAAAAATATGGGAGTTTCTTATACATGGATAGTATTATATCCCTTACAAAACCTTTCTTCCAAATTTAAGCCCCCAAAATTAGAAAGTTCCTTAGACACGAGGGTTCCTTATACACGTTAAAATACGGTACATATACATAGGCATGAATACATATACAGACAGAGACACTCACTCACGCACACTCGCATATATACACACTCACTCACACACATATATATTTATATAATTGTTTTTATTAAAGCTGAAGCTGAGTGTTAGTCGCACGATTTGAGTTTCGCACCACTGTAATCGTCTGATGGATGTGGTGGCATGCGACACTGGTATTGTGAGACAAAGTGTGAGCTTACGTTTTAATAAAAGAAATAAATATATAAATAGATACATACATATATCTGTACATAGATTGGCATATATACAGAGAGATAGAGATATAGACAGACCAATAAATAAATAAATAAATAAATAAATAAATAGATAGATAGATAGATAGATAGATAGATAGATAGATAGATAGATAGATAGATAGATATTCACAAACACAGACATACACACACACACACACACACACGCTGAGGCACATGTATCCCTTATTTTTCACCTTTTACTTGATTCAGTCATTTGACTGCAGCCATTTTGGAGCCCCGCCTTGAAGAGTTTTCGTGGAACAATACATCGACCCCAGGGTACTTTGTTAAAGTCTTGCACTTATTCTATCGGTCCCTTTCGCCGAACAGCTTTTGTTACGGGGGCACAAACGAACCGACACCGGTTGTCAAGCGGTGCTGGCAGGGGATGGTGGCGAACCCTGCTGTACTCTTTCACCACAATTTTCTCTCACTCTTACTTCCTGTTTCTGTTGTGCCTGTAATTCAAAGGGTCAGCCTTGTCCCACTGTGTCACGCTGAATATCCCCGAGAACTACGTTAAGGGTACACGTGTATGTGGAGTGCTCAGCCACTTGCACGTTAATTTCACGAGTAGGCTGTTCCGTTGATCGGATCAACTGGAACCCTCGACGTCGTAAACGACGGAGTGCCAACAACACACACATATCTCCCTCTCTCTCTCTCTCTCTCTCTCTCTCTCTCTATATATATATATATATATATATATATATATATATATATATATATATATATATATATATATATATATACAGGCATGTATACATATATATTAATGTACAGATAGAGAGATAATCGTATGTGTCTATGTAACCGTCCATTTGCCGGGACTCAAGTTTCCACGAATATTTCCAGTAATTTTCTAACCATTCCAAGTATCTTCTTCTACCTACACACAAATACATTAAACTTATTAATTCACACAAAATTAGGCTAAGGTTTTTCTGCCTATGAAACAGTGCCTCCGCCATCACTCACCACAGTCGCATCGACAGCCACATAGAAGTTCCTCCAATAGCCATCTTGCAATTAACGGAATGCATTAGCTGTCTTTCGAAAGTCTAAATATATCTCTTTTCACCAGTGACACACCAGCCAGACGAGCTACACTTCTAATGACGTCAAAGGAAGTATCAGTCACCTCTTATTTGAATTTTATGTCTAAGAAGACGGAAACGTCTAGTAATCTACCTTAATCTAGAGTAGTGGTTGTGAACCGGCGTTCATATGGCCCTCGGGGGTCCATATAAGATTAAGTTGCTAAAATTTATGCGCAATAAAGTAATTGTACTTCTACAATATACAAAAGAATTTTAACAATTTTTTTAATATAATTCCTAATAATATTTAATTACAAAAATATAGTGTGGGCTATGAGGACCCAATATAGTAAATAGAATGGGTATGAGGGCCCCGTTTAGTAAAATAGAAATCAAAGGGTTCCATAGGTAACAAAAAAAAATGGTTGAGGACCACTGACCTAGACGATTAAAGTCTAGAACAACTATTCCCCTGCTGTAACATGGAATAGTGTTGATACATCTAATCCAAGTATCAATAGATTATGTAACTGAAGACGGCGAGGTGGCCGAAACGTTAGCACGCCGGGCGAAATGCTTAGCGGTATTTTGTCTGACTCTACGTTCTGAGTTCAAATTCTGCCGAGGTCGACTTTGCCTTTCATCCTTTCGGGGTCGATAAATTAAGTACCAGTTACGCACTGGGATCGATGTAATCGACTAAATCCCTTTGTCTGTTCTTGCTTGTCCCTTCTATGTTTAGCCCCTTGTGGGCAATAAAGAGATAAGAAACGTTAGTACGCCAGGCGAAATGCTTAGAGGTATTTCGTTTGTCTATACGTTCTGAGTTCAAATTCCGCCGAGGTCGACTTTGCCTTTCATCCTTTCGGGGTCGATAAATTAAGTACCAGTTACGCACTGAGATCGATGTAATCGACTTAATCCTTTTGTCTGTTCTTGCTTGTCCTTTCTATGTTTAGCCCCTTGTGGGCAATAAAGAAATAAGAAACGTTAGTACGCCAGGCGAAATGCTTAGAGGTATTTCGTTTGTCTATACGTTCTGAGTTCAAATTCCGCCGAGGTCGACTTTGCCTTTCATCCTTTCGGGGTCGATAAATTAAGTACCAGTTACGCACTGGGATCGATGTAATCGATTTAATCCCTTTGTCTGTTCTTGCTTGTCCTTTCTATGTTTAGCCCCTTGTGAGCAATAAAGAGATAAGAAACGTTAGCACGCCGGGAGAAATGCTTAGTGGTATTTCGTTTGTCCTTACGGTCTGAGTTCAAATTCCGCCGAGGTCGACTTTGCCTTTCATCCTTTCGGCATCAATGAATTAAATGCCAGTTTCGTACTGGGGTCGATTTAATCAACTGGCCCCATCCTCAAAAGTTTCGGGCCTTGGGCCTAGAGTAAAAAAGAATAAATTATGTAACTGTATAGTTTGCTTATCTGCAAATTTTCGGGAAGTAAAACAGCCAGTAATATCACTCGACAGAAATATTATAAATGGGCCTTAATGCGCAAAAAAAATTCAGTAGACTGTAAATCATCATTTCAAGCGAAACAAGTTCGAGAAACCCACGAATATAATTCTTTAAAACTTAGAAAGAATTGTTTTCTGGGCTTGATTTAGTGTCCAAAATAAATTCGAACTTGTGATCGACTTTGGTCTATAATAGCCAACCATAACAACAACAAACGAGTGTATTTAAGTTTATATTCATTTGAAATTTGTGGTTTAAACGCATTTTCATCAGCGGCAAATAGCGAATAAAGTACTAATTAATGATCAATTTTTAATTCTATCTATCTATCTATCTATCTATCTATCTACCTACCTACCTACCTAACCTCTTATCTATCTATCTCCCACTCTCTCTGTCTCTACACACACATATATATATATATATATATATATATATATATATATAGAGAGAGAGAGAGAGATATATATATATATATATATATATATATATATATATATATATATATATATATATATATATATATATATATACAGAGAGAGAGAGAGAGAGAGAGAGAGAGAGAGAGGCATAAAAGTGGTGATTGATAATTCCTTTGAAGTCATTAGACGAGATGAGTAGCTCCTCTGTCTGTCTGGTGTCACTGGAGAAAATAGATATACTAGTACTTTCGAAAGGCAACTAATGCATTCCGTTATATATATATATATATATATATATATATATATATATATATATATATATATATATATATATTGTATTTGCATGTATGAATGTTGTATATATATATTTATATATACAACCATGCATGGAAATCTGCATGAATATCCACATACATCAAGTTACGCACACACACATACTTTTATATAACAGTGTATACACACATATATATATGTATACAGAGAGCTAGCGAACTAGCCATCTAGTTAGATATACAGACAGAGAGACAGATAGATAGATAGATAGATAGATAGATAGATAGATAGATAGATAGATAGATAGATAGATAGATAGATAGACTCTTGTCTCCAACATAGTATGAATATCGGTTCCGTATTCTTCAATCGATCCCAAATTTATATTCCCAATTCTTGTGTACATATACATGGGTGTGTCATACTCTTGTCTGCGTGTATCCGTAAGTGGGCATGTGTATATAGAAAGAATTCTAAGTATATACACAGCTACGCTCTCCTACATTAGACCCTGTAAATCTGTGTGTATACATGCCTGCTAGTGTGTGTACGTGTGTCTTATGCATACATATTTACGTTCCTTTATACACACATACAAAGACTTCACTATAAATCAGCTTTTATTTGGCAAAAGCTCCAATTGTCTACCTGCTACTCCTCTTTCACCACTACCTGAACAAACACACTTCGCTGTCTTATATTTCATGGGAAGAAATGATGAGAATTTAAAAGCAAGATACTGGAACATATTGGACGTATGCTTGTACTTGCTGTGTACATTACTCAATACTCAAAGGTTATCTTCAAAGAGAATATATTAAAAGATCGATGACGCGTTCTCTCAGGCCAGCATCTTAAGTTGCCTCAGTTTGGTTACGTTGTAGTATTATAAACAATCTGAATATTTTGCTTAATATGTGGACATTTGCGAAATCCGGATGGGAGTCACGTAACAACCATTTGTTGGCTGATACACGCTGATGTATGAAAATGACTTTTGCAAGACGTACATACACGCACGGATAGGCAAAAACATGCACAGGTACACGCATCCAACTATTAAACACACACGCGCGCGCGTACGTACATACACACGCATAAGGACAGCGTATAAATACACGAATATATTTTCACATACATAAAAACATGCATATATTATACAGACATATACACATAAACTTTATGTACATATATTAAAAGATAGATAGATAGCTGTGGATAGATAGATAGATAGATAGAAAGATAGATAGATAGATAGATAGATAGATAGATAGATAGATAGATAGATAGATAGATAGATAGATAGAAAGATAGATAGATAGATAGATAGATAGATAGATAGATAGATAGATAGATAGATAGATAGATAGATAGATAGATAGATATAAACTCACATAAATATACACGTACATACATATATATACATACAGACATAGGGAGGCAGAAAGACAGATATATATATATATATATATATATATATATATATATATGTGTGTGTGTGTGTATGTGTGTGTGTGTGTGTGTGTGTGTGTGTGTGTGTGTGTGTATACATACAGTGTATACATATTTAGATATACACATATCTATATGTATGTATATAGAAAGACACATATTAACGTTTGCTTTTACATCAAGTTATATATAAAAACAACCAAACATTAAACCCTGGGATTATTCACTTCATTTAGTAGAGTGTATGTTTATTGAACCAGTACAAGAAGAAGGTTGACTGTCACTTCAAAGTATTATCATGCAGACCTTCAATATAGATGGTTAAGTAGATATAGAGCCATAAGCGCATATACATACACATCTATATTTTAGAAATGCATATATGTGCGCAGGCGGTTCCGGGCTCAATCCCACAGCGTGTCATCTTGGGCAGGTGTTTTCCGCTAGAAGTTCGGGCCGAACAAAGCTTTGTGAGTGGATTTAGTTGACGGGAACTGAAAAAGTCCCATTATATATATGTATATGTATGTGTGTATGTGTCTTTCTGTCTCTGTGTTTGTCGTCCACGTCTGCTTGACAACGGGTGTTCGTGCGTTTATGTCCTCGTAAAACTAGCGGTTTGGTAAAAGAGACCCCTAAAATAAGTGCCAGGCTATACAAAATATAAGTACTAGGTTCGACTACAATTCTTCAAGGCGTTGCCCCAGCATGGTCACCTAATAAACTGAAACAAGTATAAAAATAAAAGTTCATGTATGCTTTCATACATATATACATACACATACATACGTACACACAGAGATATACACACAGACACACTCACGCATACACACACATATACAGCAATACCTTGCCATATCGCAGTTCACCTATTGCGGGTGTTTTGGAACGTAACACTCGCTACAGACGAGGGAGTACTATATGTATATCTACATATATATGTGTGTGGGTGTGTGGGTGTTTATATGTGTATGTATTTATATATATACACACACACCGAACCATTAATCAAACAATCGAATAGCTGAATAATGAAGAAATATTAACCAACTGTTTCAAAATTTGGCACAAGACCAGTAATCTCTGAGGAGGGAGTTAAGTTGATTACATTGACCCCACTGTTCAGCTGGTTCTTATTTTATCGACTCCGATGGAATAAAAGGCAAAGTTGACCCCGACGGAATTTGAACTCAGAACGTTAAAACGGACAAAATACTACTAAGCATTTTGCTCGGCGTGCTACTAACTCTGCCCGCTCACCGCTTTGACTAATTGACTAATAATGATAAAAGAAATTAAATAGATCCAGTGCGTGTGTTTATTATTAGTATAATGACCCTCCCGAAATGTTCTGAGATTTCCCTGACGATATTTTGCTTTCTCTGTTGTTACAAGGTAAAGACCTTTCGAAGGATGTCCGGTATCCAAATTTCGTGTAGTTAACATTAATTTTCAACCGTCCCTTTTTCATGTGATCTCCGTTCTACCTGATTGCGAATCACTGACTCTTTTAAGTCCACGTTTCTTCTCCGGGGATAACCGCCTCTAAGGGAGTACATTCTAGCGTTTCTCTATCATGCCTGAATTTCGACAAACACAATAGAATTTAGCAGTAGTACCTACTTGAACAGGTATTATCGCTTATACAACGCCTCCTTTTTTCTTTATCCTCTCTTCTCCTTTGTTCTTCTTCTTCTACACGTTCTCCTTCCTTA
>NC_142931.1:13412905-13417905 GCF_046866305.1 Octopus bimaculoides | reverse complement strand
GTTCATATATACACGTGTATGTGTACGTATGAGTATGTGAGAGGGGGTGATTGTTGAATGTCGGGGTGTATTTGCGCCCATAAGTGTTTGAGTACGCACCCAGACATTATATGTAGTCCTAGATGTGTGTAGACGACAACGTTACGTATACGAGTGTGTATTGATCTTGAAACTCGCTTCAAATACACGCAATAAATAATGTATTTATATTGTTATTTTTATTTTATTTCATTTTAATGCATTATGTTGTAGCGCACTCTTTGCCTATTTTTAAATATATGTGTCGTGAGCATTTGGAAGCGTGGAAACTGTCAGAACCCATTTCAACTTAATACCACCTGCTACCCACTTTTTCCGACCTTGTCAACTCTCCTACTAGATTGACCTCAATCTCACCCTAGATTGACTTCAATCTCACCCTAGATTGACCCTTACATTAACATACAAGTACACATGCACAAACTCACACACATATATATAGACATATACACACACACACAAGACCACACTCACACATGCGCTCATACACACATGCATCACTCAGCAATGAGCGCTTTTGTACCTCTCCCCATAATAAAATCAGATGAGCTTATAAAGTAGCTTTACTGTCTACGAGACGAAAGAGTTTAAAATTTGTGGATCATCTTTCAATTATTGGCTTCAAATTTTGGCACAAGTCCAGCAATTTCGATGAGGTGAGTCAAGTCGATTACATCGACCCTAGTGCTCGGCTGGTCCTTATTTTATCGGCCCCGAAGTGATGAAAGACAAAGTCGACCTCGGCAGAATTTTAACTCAGAACGTAAAGAGCAAGAGAATGCCGCTAAGCATTTTGCTCGGCGTGCTAACGATTCTGCCAGCTCCTTTGATGTATGTAGTTTGAATATGCGTAGCGTGGTGGTTAGAGTGCGGTACACATAATCATAAAGTCGTATCATTGCAACGGACTGCTGTCCCATTATAGGGGGCGGTAGGTATTATGATTTTCGTCCCTTATTCATCGTGGTAACCAGATAACCAGCCCTGGAAGTATTAAGATTCGAAATCCTAACACTCATAAGTATAACCAAGGTTTTAGAAAGTAGATACTTCTGCAACTATGTGTTTGTGTCTTGGTCTGTGTGTATGTGTCTGTATAGTGGAGGCGCAATGGCACAGTGGTTAGGGCAGCGGACTCGCGGTCGTAGGATCGCGGTTTCGATTCCCAGACCGAGCGTCGTGAGTGTTTATTGAGCGAAAACACCTAAAGCTCCACAAGGCTCCGACAGAAGATGGTGGCGAACCCTGCTGTACTCTTTCACCACAACTTTCTGTCACTCTTACTTCCTGTTTCTGTGGTGCCTGTAATTGAAAGGGGTCAGCCTTGTCACACTGTGTCACGCTGAATATCCCCGAGAACTACGTTAAAGGTACACGTGTCTGTGGAGTGCTCAGCCACTTGCACGTTAATTTCACGAGCAGGCTGTTCCGATGATCGGATCAACTGGAACCCTCGACGTCGTAAGCGACGGAGTGCCAACAATGTGCCTGTATGTGAGCGTGCGTATTTAAGTGCACATAATATTTATATGCTTAAATATAAAAACGAAAGTAACATGGCGCATGTACTCATGTCTCTGCTTCTGCTACTGGTTCTATATATGCTTACATTAATACATAAATTTGCGCTATTTACGTGTGGTGTGAGGGCGTGCGTGTAGATTGATTTTAGTGCCCCGATATTATATTCTTCTTCAAATCATCGATACAGTTTGTAGTGTGATTTTGAGCTGTAAAATGTCATATTGATCAATTTGCAGCCGTAAAGTCACGAAAATATTTCCGAAAAAAACAATATTTATATGAAATTAAGTTAGTATTTCCAGACATTGGTGCTCTTTAAGTATATATATTTATAATGTGCCTGTACACATGCGCATATGTATGCTTGTGTATACGAATATATATACATAAATATATATATATATATATATATATATATATATATATATATATATATATATATATATATATATATATATATATATATATATATATATGTTTTTGTGATGTTTTTGCAGCTTTAATAAGAAAGTATATGTATGCGTGTGTTTTTGTGTGTGTATGTGTCTGTATGTATGTATATACATGTATATATATATATATATATATATATATATATATATATATATATATATATATATATATATATATATATATGTGTGTGTGTGTGTGTGTGTGTGTGCGTGTATATATATGTATATACATTATATATGTATATATATGTATATTTATATATATATATATATATATATATATATTTATATATAAGTATATATATATATATATGTATATGTATATATACATATATATTTATATATATATATATATATGTGTGTGTGTGTGTGTGTGTGTGTGTGTGTGTGTGTGTGTATGTGTGTGTGTGTATACATGAGAGTATAAGTGTGTGTACATTTGTGTGCATGTGTGTACATATATATATATATGTATACTAAAATCATGAACGTATATAGATTCAGACAATAGAAAAAAACAGATTCACAAATACATACACACGCACACACACACACACACACAAAGACATGAATAGAGAGATAAAGAGATAGATTACATACAAACATGCATATATTAATTCGTGTATCATATGTGTATGGATATGTGCGTGTGTGTGTGTGAGTATTTGTATGTGTGTGTATGCGTGTGCGTGTGTGTGTGTGTGTACGTGTGTGTGTGGCTGTGTGTGTGTGTGTGTGTGTGTTAACATATTGAAGCGAGACATAAAAGTTGCACGAACATACGGTTCACGAAAATCGTTCTCAGTTATTAATTATACCATGATTGTAATAGTATTTTGTTATATTGCAGATATCGTCGTCGTCGCCGTCGTCGTCACCGTCGTCGTCATGTTACTGGTACATAAGATATACCGTTTTCTGTTTCTTGCTGTTGTTATTTATTTTTTTCTTTATTTTTTTTCATTAGTTGAATGTGTGAAATGATTGATTTATTAGTTCTTGAAAAATGTACGAGTGATTCAATAAAAAATATATATATATATTTATGCGAATATGGTTACATTTCACTAACCAAATGCAATCGTAGATGTTTTAGAATGAGTGAGAATCACATGACACAATTTGGCTGCTACGGATTTACACAAATTCTTTTCCAATAAAAAAACCATTTCAAATAGATATGAATTATCAGATGTATCGGGGGTTTACTTACAATATTATTCCTTCAAGCATATCCAAATTCATACGTGACTAAACTGATTCCAACTGCGAGGCAAAATCAACTTGCACAGACAGCACGCTCAGCAGTTACCCCCTAGGGTATAATCATTTAGATTTTTAGTCAAAAATGGGTTATTTGTCATGAATCGCTTTCTCGAGAGTATTAAGAACATAAGAAAAGTGTAGATGCTTCAGCAGGGAATCGAAACCACATCAAAATCGTGATCACGACTTGCCTAGAGCTTACTGCACAGCGTGCTTCGTTTTGTGTCATACATTCATCGTATGAGGTCTGCGAGCTTAGTAAAGTTCTAAGGGAAAGAAATCTTGTAATGATTATAAGCATGCGATTATAGCCTCCTTGTATGTATTTTTCCGAGAAAGGGGTCCAACGTAACGTTTCAAAGATTACTAGAGTGTCGAATGTGAGTATAACGATAGATTCTCAACTTTAAGTTTGTATTGCTCCCGATAACAAGGCTCCAATTTGTGGGAGTTTGCTTCATATATTGATAATTAAACGCAGGAAGTCGTATTCCCCGTGCCAGCAAGGGTATTAGTCATCGGGGGGCATGTTAATAACAGTACTTGTCCCTATACTACACTTACCATGCTGCGACACTGTCATAGTTCCTAACTCTAGAGGCCTGTACCCTTTGAGCATTTTTATACAGTGTTGTTATTCGAGTATCGTTTTCTCAGCTCTGGTATTCTATCTATAACTTCTATCAAGTGCGATGAAAAAGCAAGTGGAGAGGCAAAGATAAGCTCGACAGAGTTTAAACACTGGATATATGGATTATTGACTTGTAGGGACACGGTATTTCGTGTTGCAACTATGATATTCCACGCGGCTACAATATTAAATAAGGTCACTATTCTTTCGCGTTAGGTATTGATACCATGTACTCAATGACACAAATTAAGTGATACACATTTTATCGATTCCTATGGATGAATGTTGAAATCTTATTATGAAAAAAGGGGATCCGGCTACGAAAAAGATGGCCAAAACTAAGACTATATAGTATTCTGTCAGTATTCCACTTTATCCAATATGGCAGCCTTAATTTTCTTATTTGTGGTGTGTTTCTTCATAAAATTATAGAATAGGTGACGATGCTGTAACTAGTGGTAGAAGCGAAAATCTCTTCTCCCAGGGTGTGTCATGCTTGGGATTTACAGCGCTCATATGTTCCTTTCAATGGGAAACAAAAACAAAAATAATTTGTCGGGTCCAAAAGCATTGTTTGACTGAAAGAGTAAGAATGCTGAAAAACCCACTTGACCCGGGAATCTTTTTAAACTCAAAAAAAGAATTGTTTAACTTGTGCCCGCATCAGGGGAAATTCGTATTGGAAACTTGAAACGTTCTAAGACGTTTCTGTTTGATTATTCTTTTTTTTTTTTGCAATCCAATTTCTCTCATAGGACATGTTTCCCTGATGTCCATGCATCATATATGCTACATATTCCCAATGTTTTTCAACCATTTAGATTACCACGGGACCTAAGAAGAGAAAGGTTTATATTATTCAGAACGTATGTAATACGAGCTGACGAAAAGTCGAACAAACTTAAGTTTTGAAAATGCTTTGGACAGGCAAAGAGTTAAATATTACTAACACAGACAACAGCTAAGGGTTAAATACTACTAACACCGACAACCAATACTACTCACAGATTTCAGCTAGAGTTAGATGAAATGACAAAACAAAATGAATTGCCATGATGTCGCTTCTGATAATTTATAGATCATTATGT
>NC_142931.1:13390405-13410405 GCF_046866305.1 Octopus bimaculoides | reverse complement strand
TATATATATATACATATATATATATATATATATATATATATATATATTTCTGTGTATACTTGGAAAATGGAAACAAAATTTGATATATGGTATACACCATTTTTTAAGTTAAAAATAATAAATGAATAAACAATTAACGACGGTGGAGTATATTGATCAAAATCTGAACGAATAAATCCATAATTGACATTTCTTAGATTTTCATAATAATCCTTCTTCATTAACAATATAATATATTTTCCCCTTCTTTCATTGCTTCTCTTACCTCTCTTACGTCACCTGCCTTCTTTCCTTACTCAGTCTTTCTCTGCTGTGTTCGTATTCCAAGCTTTAATGAGTTTTGCTGACAAAAACAAAAACATTATAATATATTTATTCATATAGTTTCTTTTAGAAATTTTATGTTCTACTATTCTTGGGTTTTTTTCTTACCTTTTGTTATTTATAATTGATGGGATATACTTGACAACGAGCTCCAATGCCAAAGCTGTTTAACTTGTTTGGCATGGCTGCAGTAATTATAAACATTCTCTAGTAGGCAATCCTTATTCTGTCTTCCTCTCCGTCATCACTGCCATTTTGGGGGCAGTGGAAATAGTTACAGAGAAAAAGGATTGGATGCTTTGTTTTTATAATTCCAGTAGCTTTCTGGTCTGAGATGAAATCTTGACGAGGTAGATCTTGCTTTTCAACTTAGATAAGTGAATGAAGGATAAACAGCTAAGATAAATTACTCAACTGAATGTGGTAAACAGCTAACATAATTATTCAACAGAATTCGATAACCGGCTGATATAATTGCTCAACTCAATCAGTAATACGTTGATTTTAATGAGGTAGATTAGATTAGATCAGTAAGTTTCCAATTACTCAGTGAAATAATATCAATGTATATTCGGTTATAGGGACAAGTGACTTACAATACCCAACAAAGTGAGATCTCGGTCCACCGTAGAAATTAATCCATTTTATATTAAACAGCTGCAAGTTTTACTTCAACACCTGGCTTAGAATATCCACCTGACTGTTTGATGTCTTTAGTCATGTACATTGTGCAGCATTCTAGCAAAATCGCCTACAGTCTCAGTTCAATCGAGAGTGGAGCCCTTTATTTCCTTATCTAAACAATTCCTGCCTTAAATACATAAATTAATGAAATAATAAAAAGATAAAAGTAAGAGCGCCACGGAAGCTAGCTCTCTGCTATAAACATTGGTAGCGTACGTTAGGGAAAATAGTAATTCTTTAATAAATGTCTGCTCAATGATATTTAGCACATTCATGTACACTCGAACGTGGGCAAGTCATTCGCTGCAGAAAAATTCTCTGGAAGAATGTCGCCAGTTAGACATGTGTGAAAGTACATTGGTCTATGAAGTCTATGAATGACGACCCAATGACATTAACCATAGCCTAATGCGTTTTGTAAGAGGAGACATTTTACCTGAGTCTGTTCTGGAGTGAAGCATGTTCCTACGTTCCAGAGTATGTAAATGTGTTAAACTGTGCATGCCTATATTATATTCAGTGCTGCCTCATGTGACTGTTTGTCTTCTACTATAGACTCCAGAAAATTGATCCTTTGTGAATAGAAATTTGTGAGTTGAAACAGAGTAGAAACTGTGACATCTACATGCATACACATACACATATAGTGCTCCTTTATTTTTACATAACCTAGCATATCGAGAAATTATCTAAGTACGTGATAATAACTGTGCGGCTGATATGATCGACTGAAATCGTGGAATCAGTGCTCCAGTATCGCCACACTCGAATGATATAAACCAGAATAAGACTGCTACCACGGATCCCAAATGTTTTTTTTTGTTTCTTTTTTTTATTGGAGTATATAGTCAATGAAATAATTCTACCCCATACTTACGCCATTTTGTTTCCACTCCGAATATTTTTCTCAGTGAAACTTCTCAACGTCTCAGATTGATAAATCTCTTACTGAATTTATGTCAATTAGATTTATCATTATTGGTTGACAATTTGATTTAACTACTGCAAAAATTGCTGTCACGCCATTTAAAATGTTAAAACTCTTTCTCGATTACTCCACATATGAGGCTGTTGTCTTAGACATGACCTGAGTAAATACTAACCGAATGCGGGGTTTATTTATATTTGGATTTTTCCGTCTGTTAACTACGTCTTTCAATATTTACAACTGCAATGTTATGTGTCTACAAATGTATCTTCAGGAATTACCATTATTAATGTTTACACCGTTTTGGTCGGTTTGCGCAATAATCAGAATATTTTCCTTATAAATCTTTCCAATCTATTTCTTTTTGATACAAAATTATTTGCTATTGCACCAATTTAAATGTATTCACTACGTTATAAATTTATATCATAACTATTTGTGAAAAATATCTAGCCACAGGCACGGGCGTGGCTGTGTGGTAAGAAACTTGCTTACCAACCACATGGTTCCGGGTTCAGGCCCACTGCATGGCACTTGGGCACATGTCTTCTACTATAATCTCGGCCGACCAAAGCCTTGTGAGTGGATTTGGTAGACAGAAACTGAAAGAAGTCCATCGTATTATATATATATATATATATATATATATATATATATACAGTCTATACATATGTATACATATACAAATATATATATATATATATATATATATATATATATATATATATATATATATATATATATATATATATATATGTATATGTATACATATGTATAGACTGTGCGTCTGTTTTCGTCTCACCAACATCGCTTGACAACCGATGTTGGTGTGTTTCTGTCCCCCGTAACTGAGCGGTTCGGCAAAAAGAGACCGATATAATGAGTACAAGGCTTACAAAGAATAATTCCTGAAGTCGATTTGTTCGTCTAAAAGTGGTGCTCCAGCATGGCTGCAGTCAAATTAATGAAACAAGTAATAGTAAAAGAATATGGAAACCCCTTATCGTATTTATTAAACTACCCCTATGAAATTCACATCTATAAGATGTGATACATTTCTGAAATTAGCAGATTTCAACATAAATTTTTTAAAATTTGCATTTTCATCTTGATTTACAACGGAATGCCTCACACTAGTTATGAATGACGCAGATATGTTACGTACTATTAGTCAGCTATCACATTTTAAAATTCTTTCTGACTATTCTTAGAATATGCAGCAATTTAAGATGTCCGAAAATGATTCTTCCTTTCGAAATGAGCACGTGTGAACAGCCGAGAAACATTTCTAATGTAACATGATCTTAATACAAAAGACATAATACAATGGAGCCCAAGGCCTAACGGGTGTACCTTTTCCACCAACTTCTCATTAAACTAAATAATTACTCAATACCTATTAGTAGCACACATAATGTGGAACTTGTACGAGGAAACGTTTGACAGTGACTTCAAAGTTTCAAGCTTCATTAGATTGGTTAAGGGGAATAAGTCGAAACTTTGAAGTGACAGTAAACATTTTCCTTTTAAAAAGTACTATATATGTATGCGTGTATATGAGGATGCAGTTATAAGGATACAGCCATAGAAAAAGGATCAGAGTATATAAAGAAGCCATGAGGAAATTTGAAACTATCATGCGTAACGATAGGAATGGGATTTGCCCAATCTATAGGAGCAAGTCATGGAACACCATTGAAAAGACTACAGCTTTAAAATGGCCCTAGACAAACTTAAGCTAAGAATTAAGGTTGTAGAAAGGCCAGGTAACCCTATCAGATCCATACTCAGTAGAACCTACCCTTTTAGTAGAACTCCCTGTACTTATAGGAACTGTATTGCATGTAGATTTAGCCCACAAACAAACTGTAAAGCTACAAATGTAGTCTATAGTATACGATGTACAGAGGGATGGTGCAGTAACAAGACAACAACGTACGTAGGGGAGGCAGCACGGAGAATAGGAGAGGTGATAAATGAGCATTGGAAGGAACTTAAGAAAGAGAAGAGCTCATCGGTTCTGTACCAGCACACCGAGCAGGTACAATTGGGGAGGGTCACTCAACAACATAGAAGTTAAAATCTTCTCCACACATAGAACAGACGCAACACTTAGACAAATTACGGAAGCTACACACATAATAGAAGATAAACCTAGCCTGAATAGAAAACTAGAATGGAACACTAACACTCACCCCCAACAAACCACATTATATGACAGAATAAGATCCCCATAAACTGATAATATGAATATAGTAAATAAATAAATGGAATTAAATAACTATATACATAAACAAAATAAATTAAATTAAATTAGATTAATACAAAAAAAGAAAGAAAATGAAAAGTAAGTAGATATAAACAAATAAATAAAATAAATTATAGTAAATTAAACGAATGTGTATAAACAGGGGATACAGATAATGCAGGAAAATTCCCCCCCCCACACACACACACACGTACACACACACTAAACATAGACACACACAGTGATATACGCATGCGCAAATAAACACACATACAATAGGAATACAAAATGGCAGATCGTTAGTAAGGAGAGACACACAAAAAAGAAAGAAGAAAGCAAAGGACCACTGATGAGGTCACAGAAGTGTGACGAAACAACTCTGACCAAAATACAATTAATATAAAATAAAGCTGAAGCAAGTGAACACCAAATATATAGTGCGTGTGTTTTCATCGGTTAAACTGGTGACATGACCATCCCCAAATACAACAATAACTGTTTCAACACTCGAATTCACAATAAGAATCTTGCAAAACAAATATATAAACATATATATATATATATATATATATATATATATATATATATATATATATATATATATATATATATGTGTGTGTGTGTGTGTGAGTAAAAATAAATACAAAAAAAAGGGTTTTGTATGATCGTGTATAGAGGAATATATTATTTTATTTAAAAGAGTTCCAACTCTGTCTGTTTTTTATGTTTTTTATTTATACTCTTGTAAAATTTATGTGGGATATAGAATATGGAATATATAATATATAATAAAAAAAAAGGATGGATGGTACAATGAAATGAAGTATTGAATGTCTTATTGAATATATGGAATATGTCTTATTGAATATATGAAATATTGAGTGTTCAATATAAAGGATTAAATATATAAATATATAAAGGCGAATACGTATTTTCTATACCGTGTGGTATTTCATCATGGCCGGTATGACAGAATATTATATATTCCATATTCTATATCCCACATAAATTTTACAAGAGTATAAATAAAAAACATGAAAAACAGACAGAGTTGGAACTCTTTTAAATAAAATTATATATATATATATATATATATATAGAGTTATTAATATTTCTAAGGCTCTCTAAAGGAGACTACGGCAGCGGTACTGGAAATTAATAGTTATCGCCAAGCCAACATGGCAGTCCCAAAATTAGGACGAAAGCTGCCGTGAATTAGCTCCAAGAAGCCATCGCCTCTAGCTAGCTATGTGACACACGAAACCTGTGTCCTTTATATATATATATATATATATATATATATATATATATATATATATATATATATATATATATATATATACATCCATACACATGAGAAATGGTTCTTAGTAGTCTGCAGAATAAATGCTTTGGAATCTTAATCAGTCACACACAGAATATTTCTTTCGCTGACTATATTGATTAGTAGAAATTCAATCTTTGAACGAATTACTATGTCTATTCCGGAACACATTATAATGATCATTGATTTACCTTCTTATTGAATATAAGTACTGAATGGTTTGGAATATGTAATCACCACTATTCCTCATCTATATTGTTGTTGCTAGTGCTATTATTATGGTTGTTGGCCTCATGTTATTGTTCTATCTTTCATTGAGTTAATTATAAAATTTCTGGCTTTTATATTTCCTCAAAAATTAACCACAAAATACGTGTATCAGCCTTTAGTAAATTACTCGACACCATTTCTTACTGGTTGTCGTTATTATTTAATCTAATGTTGTTGTTATTGTTCTTGTTATTGTTGTAGCTAATGTATTATTTTCGACTCGGTTCGAAGTCTTAAACATAAACCATTCTATTACAGTGTCCTTTTCAATGTTATACAATAAATATCCTACTTCTTTTTCGAGATATATCTGAAAGCGGTGCATTAGTACTGACTCACGTTTTTATATATAGATGCTTCTCACCTATAAAAAAAAAAGCATTTGAGAAGTCTATTCCAAATCTGTTCATTTAGCAATAGCAGATAAGTTAGAGATGAGCGGTTGAGAAACTGGACACAAATACTCTAGTGTTTAGTAAAAGAAAAAAAAAAGAAAAAGCGAGTTGTCAATCACTATTTGTATGGTTACATGGTAGTAAAAACGAAAACGCGAAGCAGACCAAATAAAAGCGAACGTCTAGGTCTATTTCATTACCATTAAACAATTTTCAGAAATTACATTCTGTCCCTTTTTCTTTCTTCTTTCTTTTTCATCAATGTCATGTATATCCTCATCTACATCATCGTATACACTAACATCGATATACACTGCACCACCAAAGTTAAAATCGATTTCATGCTGGAGTTTTTTTTCTAATCCAAAATGGCCGAAATAAGTAACAATTTCTCTGTCCCATTCATTATAAGAATCACACAAATATTCTCTTCATTCACTCTCTTGTCATTGTCAATCTTTATAATTTCCTCATTTACTCTCAACTTTATTCAACACTTCACTTCCACATTTTTCTATTAAATGTGCCACGTCATTTCTTTGTGTATTCCTTTTTATCTTGGATTCTTAATTTTCTTCGCATTTTTTTTTCTTTTACCTGACTTATTTTTCTTCCAGTCTACTTTCTCTTTCACACGATCTATATTTAAAGACGATTTTCTATGTTTACTTTTTAAATTCAAGTTTGTCTTATTCAACATGCATGCAATAAAGTAAGAAGGGCGACAGAAATGGCTGTCTTTATACAAATTCTAATTTTAGTTTTCTTGTTTCTTTTTTCGCTTTCCAACTTCGCATGACCCAAATATTATTCAATTATATATATATATATATAAAGTAAGGATCCATACATATATATATATATATATAAATTAAATATATATATGTATCCATATCTATTTATGCACATACATATGTATATACATCAAACAAGCTATATATATCACTCTCCCTTTTGATAACCGTTATTGTAAAACCAGCTCTGTCACCAAGTTAATATGGCTACTCTTAAAGGATGAGAATTTAAATGTCCTAAAAATACAGGCGTAATTGTGCACGCTTTAATGGTTTATAACATAAAAATAAACTTTACTATACTTTATTTTAGTTGAGAAACAAATCTTTAGAAATAAGACACATGTATATCAGAGATTAAATTGATTGGAATGTAGTTTAGAGGGCAGTATTATTAATATTTCATTTGTAATCATGAAGTGAAAAATATGAGCATTAAAATCTTACTGTTATTAGTAGCTTGCGGTTAGATTGCATGCAGTTGCTCTAGTTAAATAAAATAAAATAAAAACATACCAACTGAACCAGAAGGTAAATTGAAATGGCACGAACCAGGATATCCATTTGGTTGTTGTTATCTGCACCGGAGTAATTTTATTGGAATGAATAGAAAACATGTGAAAAATAATACATTGTACAATTAGGAACGACAGTGAAATATTTGCCATAAAATTTATAATTTCATCACAAAAATATTTTGTAATGTTTACTGATATTGCATTTCCCAGGAGATATTCCGTCTGCAAACAATGGAATATTTACTTAGTAGAAACAATTTATGATGTCTGTGTTAGATTGTAATTGTTTTTTTAATAGTATGAACAAGAAGCAACAAAGAATGGAAACAATATAGATTGGCGTGTAAAGATAAAGACAAAAGAAGTTTTAATGAGAGGTGAAATAATACGAAATATTGGAAATACATAGAGAGACACAGCGTGATATTCAGAAAGTTGGAAAATTTATCGAACATAATCCAAAGACTGTATAGAGATTAAGAAGAGAATATTTGTGTAGTCTTAGTAAATTTAAATCATGCCAGTCCTATATAGATCCATTTTCAAATTCTTCTCTGAAATACACCTCAAATCAACAATGAGTTCTGACACACATATTCATACATATATACATATTGCTTCGTACATTTAAATAGGCGCAGGAATGGCTGTGTGGTAAGTAGCTTGGGTACCAGCCACAGAATTCCGTGCTCAGTTACATTGCATGGCACCTTGAGCATGTGTCTTCTACTATAGCCACGGGCCGGTCAAAGATTTGTGAGTGGATTTGGTAGACGGAAACTGAAAGAAGCCTGTCATATATATATATATATATATATATATATATATATATATATATACATACATACATATAGAGTTTATGAGAGGTAATAATGTCAAGAAGACCGAAAGGTGTCAGATAATGCTGGGTAAGTGCTATGGAAGGCTATATATATTTATGCATGTGTGTGTGTCTGTGTTTGTCCCCAACATCGCTTGACAACCAATGCTGGTTTGTTTGTGTTCCCTAAAGTGCTTTTCCTGACTTGCTACGTGTTAATCTGGTGTAAGCGAACGGAGTTTATACAGGATAAAAGTTGCTTGCAAATTTACCTCAAATTCTACATAGTACTATGCATATTTATGATGGATGCACATGGTCTAGTGGTTATGGCAGTGGAGTCGCGGTCGGGGGATCGCGGGTTCGAATCTCAGACCGGGTGATATGTGTGTTTATGAATGAAATACCTAAACCTTTCGCGGATCTGGCAGAAAGTAATTGCGAACCTCTGCGGATTCTTTCGCATAAATTTCTCTCACTCTTGCATCTAGCAGCTAACCTGCTACTGATCGGCGTCCCGTCCTGGCGGGGAATCTATACGCCAATGAAACCTGCAAATTGGCCCTTATGAGACCAGCATGGCTCGAGAAGGAACACACAACTATGCATATTTTGTTGTTACACGTTGACTAATGCACGTTTAAAATTAAGCTAATTTATAGAAAAAAACTTCCTAAGGTCGTTTTCTTATATAAGATTTTGAAGATTATGATATATTAATTTGTGGCTGTCTCGAAAGGGACGTTGTTACTGTTGTTTTAGCCCCAAGAAACATCGTTTTCTAGCTGGCTATACGACACACTATCTGTGTCCTTATATTTTCGAACAGGGAGCTCAGCATTTCCACTAAGAGTAAAGCTGCTTCATGAGAATGCTGAGGTCCCTGTTCGAAAATATTAGGACACAAATAGCGTGTCGTACGACCAGCTATAAGGGATGTTTCTTGGGGATAAAACAACACTAATAACGACCCTTTCGGGACAACCACAGTGTGTTAACAAATAGCCTTTATTTTAAAGAATTGTTAATGAATGTTTCTCTTTGAGAGATTTATTATTTTCCACTAATGAAAGTTTTACTGGTGAGACATAGCAAAAACGAAATATGTCATAGCTTTTGCCTATTCTACTAACAAATATATCCTATCTTATGTGTGCATTAAGGTAATTTGGGATAATCTTATAAGAGTCATTTCAATCACGTGTCAATAATGAACTTTAACGATGGAGAATGATTATCTTTCTATAAACTTTGTTTCGGAAATTTTCCGCAGTAATTTCGTACTGTTTCAACCAAACAATGGTAACACAAAGTTGCACGATATTTCTGCCATCGATTTATGACACTTAACTAGTCCAAGAATACTCGAATTACAAATATATATTGTATTGATACAACAAGAACTTGCCACGGCTTTTAAGGGATTTAAGGACGCCGAAACACGAACCTGTTTGGTAACTATAAAAAAAATTTATATATATATATATATATATATATATATATATACATACATATATATATATATATATATATATATATATATATATATACATATATATATATATATATATATATATATATATATATGTGTGTGTGTGTGTGTGTGTGTGTGTGTGTGTGTGTGTGTGTGTGTGTGTGTGTGTGTGTGTGTGTGTGTGTGTATATGTATATGTATATATGTATATATATATGTAAATATATATACATATATTTATATATATTTTTATTTATAATGAGTTACAAGACAGAAAGTAATTATTTCGAAGTATGTAAAATAAATTGTGACAGGATTGGATTTTGCCAGTTATTTCTGAAGCAATCTTAATTGTGAGTAAAAATAAATTATTGTTTAAAAATATATATTGATTACACAAGCTTTGATTCAAAATTAATGTTAATTTAAAAAAACGAAATTGAAGAGGTCACTTAGTGTAGAATATAATCAGGTTTATATTGAGAAACTTGTAGAAAGCAAAGTTGTAGGAGTAAAAAGCTGGATATTCTAAGCCAGGTGTTGAAGTAAAACTTGCAGCTGTTTATATAAAATGGATTAATTTCTACGGTGGACCGACATCTCACTTTGTTGGGTATTGTAAGTCACTTGTCCCTATAACCGAATATACATTGATATTATTTCACTGAGTAATTGGAAACTTACTGATCTAATCTAATCTACCTCATTAAAATCAACGTATTACTGATTGAGTTGAGCAATTATATCAGCCGGTTATAGAAAGCAAAGTTGTAGGAGTAAAAAGCTAGCGAAATATTTTGCTAATGTAGGTTTTTATACGATTTGGTTCCAAGCAAGAATGAGACCACAAAAGTGTATATGAATACGACGTAGAAACGAAAGTAGTGCTACACATACAAAAGATCTTGATTGGCTGACACTTATGGGACTAAATATCACAGCCCAGAGGAAAGCTAGACGATGGTAGCGATTTCCAGAGAGCAGCAATTTGCAGGAAGAAGTTATTATAATAAAAATACATGATTAACACGAAACTCAAGAGAGAAAGAATGCAACTCAGACGAGTATCAGATGCCTTGCTTAATGCTCGTTACAAGCGTGTACTAAACCAGAAACTTCCTCATAGCAATGGTCATGGACACAAAAATACATTTCGATGATAAAACAAAGACTTCAGATGTTTTAGAAAGAAGAAAACCTACAATGTTAAAAACTTGATTTTGAATTTGATCAGACAATTGCAAAGGCGTGCAAGAGAGGATGCGACAAAGTGGAAAAAAATTATGTAACGGGGTTTTAATTTATAAATTGATATGTAAGGGTTAGAAAGAACCTAAATGGGTTCACATGTAATACCTTCGTGAGTTGCAACTTCTAATAATTCAATAATCTTCTCACCAATGACGTTTTTTGGTTATATGTATATGTGTGCAGAAAATGTCCGTAATTCAGTAAAGTTAATTTAATCAGGAGATGCGTAAGGATGATATTTTGACATTTTTTACAAGAATTTTTAACTGTTCCTTCTTAAGAACAGTTTAGAGGGAGAGAGAGGGAGAGTAAATGTGATGAAAATAATATATTGATATGTGTATGTATGCATATATATGTGTATGTGTGTGTATGGGTATATGCGTGTGTGATGCATGCGAGTAGCAGTACAATCGTTCAAATTATTCGAGACAATCGTTTCCATATATCCATTTACAATATATGTATACGTGAAAACATGTGTGTGTATGGGTGTGTGTGTGTGTGTGTGTGTGTGTGTGTGCCCACAAGGAGCTACACACAGAGGGTACAAACAAGGACAGACAAACGGATTAAGTCGATTATATCGACCCCAGTGCGTAACTGGTACTTAATTTATCGACCCCGTAAGGATGAAAGGCAAAGTCGACCTCGGCAGAATTTGAACTCAGAACATAACGGCAGACGAAATACCGCTAAGTATTTCGCCCGGCGTGCTAACGTTTCTGCCAGCTCGCCGCCTTATATATATACGTATATACGTATATTGAAACATCATTTCGGACATGTGAGCGGATGACATAATTTCAATTTAGAAAGGCTGGATGTTGCATAAATATCAGAACGTTTAATTGTAGTGGTGCAGAAAGTTTTACTATATTTTTAAGAAAGTATCTGAAGTGCTTGCGATGTCACAATTAAGGTGAAGAAATTATATACCTGCAATTATAATTGCTGTGTCTAAACAAAAACGCAGATCATAGGTAATATGCATTTTTCTGTTTTCATTGGGGAAGTTTTAGTAGTATCGTCAGCGTACCTAAGTTTCTTTTAGGTTGCATCTGAGGAAATCATTGTTATAATATTTAAATGAATCTATGGATGATTTTTGATTTAGCGTCTAATTGAAATGTTTTAACTAGCTTAATAATCCTTTTAGTATGGTTTCATAGTTGGTGGAAATAATTAAAAGCTCTATTTGATTTATGGTATGATTAGTACAAAGCGATCTTATATTAAAAAAGTAACGCTATTAATTGACTATGAGGAGCAAACTTTACTCCGAAATCTTTTGAAGTGTATAGATTATATTTGTAGGCTTGTCTAATCGTTTAGTACCAATTTTTCCGAGAATATTGTCTCTCTAAATGCAAACTTTGGTGTCGGCAAACAGCTTTCTTTAATTATAACCTAACTATAAATCTATTAGGCTTCTGCTTTCAACAGAAATATTTGTGTCTATGCTAGCATCAAAAACAAATGTAAGAGAGTTTTTAATCTATATATTCGGCTTGTAATTCTCTACAGTCTATTAGGTATCTATATTGTTATTTCCATATTTGTATTTTGCTTCTATTTTTGTTCTTTATTTGATCTTCAATTAAAGCTTTCTTCAAGGAAAATAGTCAGAATATATTAAATAAGACTGAGGTGTGTGGATTAGAGAAGGTGTTTATGGAGCAATCAATTCATTTCTCTACGTATGGATGCATGATGTTTGTATATGCATGTTTTATGTTTACGAGAAGGAGTATGTGTTAGGGTTATATGTATATATATATATATATATATATATATATATATATATATATATATATGCATGTATACATATATATATATATATATATATATATATATATATATATATATATTTATATATATATATATATATATATATTTATATATATATATATATATATATTTATATATATATATATGCATGTATATAAATAGACGCAGGAGTGGCTGTGTGGTAAGTAGCTTGCTTACCAACCACATGGTCCTGGGTTCAGTCCCACTGCATGGTACCTTGGGCAAGTGTCTTCTACTGTAGCCTCGGGCCGACCAAAGCCTTGTGAGTGGATTTGCTAGACGGAAACTGATAGAATCCCGTCGTATATATGTATATATATATGTATGTGTGTATATATGTTTCTGTGTCTGTGTTTGTTCCCCCAACAACACTTGACAACCGGTGGTGGTATGTTTACGTCCTCGTATAAAACACTTACACAATTTCCAGCTGATAATGACAGGATGAAACAATTGTAGTGAATTGTAATAAAGCCTGCCCATTCCTTTATATATATATATATATATATATATATAGGTAGATAGATAGATAGACGGACAGACAGATAGTTAGATATACATGAAATTAGGAACCTATATATACAGATTGACCGATAGGCAGCTAAGAAAGAAGATTCACAATTAGATAGATAGATAGATATGTAAATTGTTTCGGTGAATATTGCCACAACGATAACAAATTCAATTATTAGAAAATGTAATTAGTTTTGTAAGTTAGATAATTCGTATCCAAACGTTAGAATTTAGTTAATCTTTTCAGAAAGCAGAGAAACCTCAAGGACAGAGGTCAATTTCGATTTATATATTGTTAAGTGAACGAGAGACAAATCATTCTCTGGAAGTATTTCCCCGATGGTCTTGTATCAACTCCCTACAATTATGTTACAGAATAAATTTCTAATTCAGAAACTCAAAGAGACGCCTGTAGCAGGCAGATATAAATCTAGTAACCTTGAGCTAATTGTACAATATCTTTACTCCTGGGTCGTATTGCTTCTCTGTATCAACTTAATAATATTTAGAAATGGTAAACTATATTGTACATAAAAGAACGTAATATGAAATCAACTCAAGAAGCTACAGATACGCAAATTCACATTTGACTCACTTGTTCCTGGTCTCATATAATTTTTCACTGAAATAGACTTCAGATGAGCCACCGAGGGAGAGTTTCCAACAAAGGAGGCAGTGTCTTCACGGTCGCTCGATCTCCTAGCTGTAGCAGCTTTTTTTTTTTTTTTATATCATGGATTTTTGTGTCGAGGGTTCCAGTTGATCCGATCAACGGAACAGCCTGCTCGTGAAATTAACGTGCAAGTGGCTGAGCACTCCACAGACACGTGTACCCTTAACGTAGTCTTCGGGGAGATTCAGCGTGACAGTGTGACAAGGCTGGCCCTTTAAATTACAGGCACAACAGACACAGGAAGTAAGAGTGAGAGAAAGTTGTGGTGGAAGAGTACAGCAGGGTTTGCCACCATCCCCTGCCGGAGCCTCGTGGAGCTTTAGGTGTTTTCGCTCAATAAACACTCACAACGCCCGGTCTGGGAATCGAAACCGCGATCCTATGACCGCGCGTCTGCTGCCCTAACCACTGGGCCATTGCGCCTCCACACGTCATGGACTACAGCAATGTTAACAGGTACGTTTTATTTAATGATATATAGTCCTCAAATGGGAAATACAGACGGTCACTTTTGGAACGCCTTTGAACACAGATTCATAGATCCGCTCAATCAAGGATGCCGTGGACAGGACAGCCACGAATTTTTGAGATTTAGAATGTCTAAAGTCTGAACACACACACACACACACACACACACACACACACGCACACACTCATACAGGCATACAGACAAAAACACACATGCACATGTGCTTAAATATATATATATGCGGATGTGTATGTATGTATGTATCTATACGTATATATATATATATATATGTATATATATATATATATATATATATATATGCTTATATATATATCTATATATATCTATATGTAGTTATGTATATATATATTCATATATATATATATATATATATATATATATATATATATATATATATATGGATACCTGTGTGTGCGTATTTACATATTATATGTATATGTGTGTATCTATGTATTCATGACTGCATGTAAGAGCATGTGTAGATGAAACAACTGAAATTAAAACTCAGAATGTCGTTAAATCTGCGCCTGTGTGTGTATGTGTGTGTATACATGTGTTCATAGAAATAAGCATGTATTCACACATACTAACATTCGAATACACACGCACATATGTAAGCGTATATCTATGCGTTTACGTATGCATATATGTAAAGATATATGTATGTATATAAATATGTAAATTATACCATGTTACATATGTGTGTGTATATATATATATATATATATATATATATATATATATATATAAACACAAATATATATGCGTGTGTGTGTGTGAATTTATATATATATCTTTATACATATATCTTCAAATATATATATATGTATATATCTACAAATATATATGCGTCTGTGTGTGTGTGTGAATTTATGTATATATATATATATATATGTATATATATTTATATATATATATATATATGTCTTTTACATATATATAAAGATATATATATCTTCATATATATATATATATATATATATATATATATCATATTCATATATATATATACCTTTATATATATATATATATATATATATATATATCTTTATATATATATGTATATATATATATCACCCTACCACTGGTACGTTACTGATAGTCAATCAAATTACTTCAGCACAAACAGGAAATTAATTTCAGTTATATCTACTAGGTTTGTCCATATAAACCAGCATTTGTTTTCTAGATACTATTAAAGTACTGACTTGTTGCAAGAGAAGACTTCTATTATTTACTATCTTCACCAGTAACACTATATTTTGCCTTCTCCATTTCAACTGGAGATTGACTTTGCAAACCCGGATAATATAACGATCATCAGAATCCATCCTATTATCTTTCTATGTCATCTTTTGTAAATAACTGAAAGCTGAATAACGTCTTACTTAAGCATGATTTATTCGGAGCTTTTATTTACGTTTATTCATTTTTATTTATTTACCAGTGTGTTTTAAACATTTTTCTTTTTTAGTTTTTGAGATAAAGCTTTTTAAGTGCTTTTACGTTTCTCGGGGCAGTATGATGCCTGTATTTTAAAGTATCAAAACTAAAGTAGAGGCACATACCTTGATCAACTACCTCCTCCCAGTTTCCGTTCTTCAAATAAATATATATGGTGCTGTTTTGGAAAGTCGTTTTCTCTGAATAAATAATGGATTGGAAGTAAGAATATTTTACAAAACAACGCCTGGAAACTGCAATGCGAACTGTTAACTTCAAATGTCGGGCATAAATGACAAAGAATCTACTATGGAATTGTAAAAATATTTAAGGTAGCTCCAACACACTCAGATATTTCCTTTTATTTGTTTGATTAGAAGAACATAATTCGTATGAAAAACGGTGTCACTTCAGTAATGACTATACAGTGATAAAAGGGTCCTAGGAACAATGGAATCTGTTGTGTCGACGCCCCCAGGTGAAGAAGTAGGATTGCCCAAGACATATAAAGAGAGGTAGTCTAGCCGTGGTAGAGGGGTTGAGTAGCTCTTGAGTAGCAGTCGGGTAGCGGTTGAGTAGAGCTCATCTGAAGGTGCTAGATAGCAGTAGCTTGAGACATAACAGAATTTATACTATCAAACCACATTTAAATTCTCTTTGTGATCTTTGTGATCTTTCGAATTAGAAATTGTTTTGCAGACATTTTTTATCTGAAAGAGTGTACTAAACCCAGTACCGTAATATTTCGTAATAGTCATAAATAATAAGGCCTACAAATAGCTACATCGGTGGTTATTTGTCTACATTTCCCTTTAGGAGACACCTCATCCCTACCCCTAATATTTTTCATCTTTTGCTATATCATCTCATATTCTTGTTACCATGGAGATATAACAACAGCAAAAACATCACTTGTAAACTAAAAAAAAAAAGCATTAAGAAGACAAAACGTATACCTATTAAGAAAGCGACACAATGGTGTGTTGAAAAGTGTTTTGGCAAATATATACAAGCGTCAAAAGATTTTTTTAAATAATAAAGAAGTGAAGTGAAATATAAGCAAACATGGAGTGAAATTTAGACAAACAATAATCCCTGTTTACTTTATTAATTTATTAGTTATGTCTTTTCTCAAACATACAACATTTTAAGAGGATAGATTTAAAAATGAGTGCAGGGCATTTAAAGAAAATGTGAATATATAATAGAGTTACATGATGTTAAACATCATATAACTGAGTAAATCACATGACAGACCTAAATTTTACAGCACATCGAATGCATATATATTATATATACAAGGTCGGTTGCTTTCGTTTTATCTCTGCGTGTCCATGTGTCTGTCTGTGTATGTGTGGACATACATACAGGCAGACATATACATACGCACACATTCACGCACACACACTCATACAAACCGCAGAACCGCAGGATAGTGACAATGCCATGCACCTTCAGTATAACTTTATTGATAGTAACTTCGAAGCAAATAGAAGATATGTAAGAATATATGTACTCTTGCTCTTTTGTCCTCTATCAACAATTATAGACAAAGTAAGCCTGTTATATATGCATGTTTCTTTAAAAATTATATTCATATTTATATATGTACATATATGCGAGTACATAAATCTGTGTGTATGCATATGTAGATAGATGGGCGCAGGCGTTGATGTGTGGTAAGGGGCTTGATTCCCAACTAAATGGTTCCGAGTTCAGTCCCACTGTGTGGCACCTTCGGCAATTGTCTTCTACTATAGCCTCGGGCCGACCAAAGTCTTGTGAGTGGATTTGGTAGACGGAAGCTGAAAGAAGCCCGTCATATATATATATATATATATATATATATATATATATATATATATATATATATATATTGTCCCACCGCACCATCGCTTAACAACCGATGTTGCTGGGTTTACGTACTCGTAACTTAGCAATTCGACAAAAGACACGATAGAATAATTTCTAGGCTTACAAAGAATAAATCTTGAAGTCGATTCGTTCGACAAAAGGCGTTGCTCCAGCATGGCATTAGTCAAATGACGGAAACCAGTAAAAGTAAGTGAAAAAAGAGAAAGAGAGAAAGAGAGAGAGAGAGAGAGAGAGAGATGTTCATTTTCCCTTATAACAACATTTTGAACCTCGGCTGCAGAATGACGAAACAGGCGATCTCTGATGAGTATATAAAAGAAAACGAACCAGTCTCTTCTATCTCCATTTCTATATCCAAAGTTATCAAACCTCAGAGTGTATGTAGAAATAACACGACTAAAAATGTATCCATTCAAAACTTATACAAACACACATTTACATACATCATACGTACAAGCGTGTTTGCTTGAATGTTTATTACAGCAAAACAAATTCGATGAACAGAAATAAAGTACTCAATACGAGTATAGTTTAAAATACATATATTGGTATAATCAATGTATCGATTAACAATTGTGAATCAATACCTTCATGACTGGTCGCAAACCCACCCAATCTTCGGACGTTGACCGGGCAACGACATTCTGCGTAGGCGCACAAATCGAATATCTATAAAGGCAGCAGATGTGTTAGTCTGTGTGTATATTACTGAATTGACGTATGCATATATGCATATATAGATTGATGTACCTTTACATTTATATATATATATATATATATATATATATATGTGTGTGTGTGTGTGTGTGTGTGTGTGTATGTATATATCATATAAATATGCTTATGCACATATGTAAATATAGATAGGATATGTGAATTCCGGAGCCATGACAGAGGATACGCGCCTGGTACGATCTATGTCTCTGCTTTTGTGGACCAAGCACATGTAGGAGCGAATTTCTCAAGACTAATAAAGCAGTATTCGTTGTTCTACCAAGGCATCCATTTTAAATTGTATATATATATATATATATATATATATATATATATATATATATATATATATATATATATATATATATATATATATATATATATATATATATATATATATATATATATATATATATATATATATAAAGGTAGCATATTCTTGGCTACAATAGCAACAACATGGATTTCTTCCATTTTCTTGCTCTGTTGAAGTATTTGAGTAAAATTATATTAATGTGTCCGACTGATTAAAATTCTACTCATTTCTGCAGCTGATGATAGCCCTGGGCTTAAATTGATGTAATGATTACATTGTTCAATAAATGGACACGCTTGAAATGGTCCTACTGCATCACTTCTTGACGTCCTGTGGCTTATTTGATGTTATATATATATATATATATATATATATATATATATATATATATATATATATATATATATATATATATATATATATATTTGTATTTATGTATATATATGTGTTGTTGGAACGTTTATGTCCCCGTAACTTAGCGGTTCGGCAAAGAGGCCGATAGAATAAGTACTGGGGTCGATTTGTTCGACTAATAGCGGAGCTCCAGAATGGCCTCAGTAAAATGACTGAAACAAATAAAAGAATATGTATATATATATATATATATATATATATATATATATATATATATATATATAACAATTAAAACGGTAAAGGTTTATCAATTTATTAATTTATTAATAAATCAACAATTAATAATTTTTACCAAGCCACTTCGGTATGTAAACACCATTGTCGGTGGAGAACTTATTTAAAAGTTCTTATACATTTATAAACATAATTAAGGGATCAGCAAACATTTGCTTCACCACATACCGAAGTTCAGAAATAGTAGCTAAAAAAGCCCTGACTCCAACAGATAGCATTACTTGTAACTAACAAAGACAAAAACAAGAAGAAAAAACAAATGAAAACTAACCATTCGAAGTTAATCATAGACGCGTTTCTGGATTATGAGCGATAACACTCCATTTCCTTCATCGGCATGATATTCTAGTAGTAAATTCGACGATGCTAGCAAACTGTGCATGCATGAACGAGTGAACATCATGCATCGGCACAGCCTGAAAGCACAACCGAATCTACATCGGCCAGCCAGTCCACTATTTCCTCCTCAAGAAATTACCATGTGCG
>NC_142931.1:13382905-13385405 GCF_046866305.1 Octopus bimaculoides | reverse complement strand
GCTTCCATCATTCTCTAAGAATAAATGCCTCTTCAGTGATACACCTTCAAAAAATGTCGGAGGGAATCAACACTCACATTCACAGTCGTAACTCAGAATATGTCCGGCTTATCTGATATCCGATTTCAGGAGGGGATTAGAATATGGAGTTAACGATTGTCCAAACTCATTCATATTTACACACATATTAACCATAAACTTCCATTAAAGTCTCTATGTCTTTAAATGGAAATATACGACGGTAGATATTTCCATTTATTTGTGTTCTCCTATACTTCTCTATCGTCAGCCGAATACGTGAAATTCATATTTGCACATTCTTATTGATTACTCCTGGAAAACCTTTGAATGCGTAGGACTCGTTCCAACCATGGCTCTTTTTTTTATTTATTATATTTCCATATTTAAGTTTCATATGAGATTATGTTATTATCCAATGTGTTCCTTTTATTAAGACGAGTAATTGGAGATAATATGGCTGCTACTTCTAGCTGCATAAGCGAAAGCATAGAGGGTTCCTTCGTTCACTTTTTTTACTTATGTTATTAATGTTGCTAAATATAAGTTTATATTGAAAAAATGTCACCATAAATCTTCAAAAAACATTTTGCAACACTAAAATAGAGTGTTTTCCGAAACAACCAAAGAATTAGAAAAAGTAATTTATTGAAACTCTAGTAGACGTAAGAGAAAGACGTAAAACTTGGATGAATTGATCGTAATTTAGAAATATAGACAGCTGTGAAGCGTAGCTTATCTGGATAAGATTAAATGTCTTATAATATTGAACTTATTTTAATGTTGAGACATAGGGGGATCCACTGATGAAAATACAATCGATATTATCGATATATTTATATAATGTGGTATAACGTGGGAAGACTGCGATTTACACAGATATATACATACGTACATACATAAAGAATATATATATATATATATATATATATATATATATATATATATATATATATATAAGAGTATACGTGCTGGGGTCGATATCTTAGACTAAAACCATTTAAGATAGTGCTCCAATATGGCCACTGTCAATGACTGAAAGAAGAATAAAAGAATATATGTTTAACAGTTAGAAGAAGGCAGTATGGGTCAAATGTTTCTTTTGGCTGCCTCCACATCTATACTAGGGCTGTGGTCGGGAATAAGGTAAAGGATGACTTGTCCAAGAAAATAATATTCTTCCACTGGTCTAGAGACCAATTTTGTAGGTTTTTACTCTGCTCTAAATGTTTTCCCACGTTTGGTTTTGAAAGTAGTGGTTTTCTGACTGCATCCCTCCCGTGAAATCTGGTTTTGTCAAGCGCTCGGCGAACAGTTTTTGAGGAAACTGGGTTCTCGAGGTGGTCATTAAGGTCTGCAGTAATTTTGGGAACTGTACTTTTCTGATCCTTTCCAACACTTCGCGTAAGAGTCCGACGGTCCCTCTCTGAAAGTTTTGGTTTTCTTCCGGAGTTTTCTTTCGAAAGAAGGTTTTTCCTTCTCCCTCAAATGCTGTCATTACTTTCGAGACAATACTTCTTCATACACCAAATATTTCGGCTGTTTTCGTCACGCTAGCGCCTGTCATACGTGCACCAACAATTTGACCTCTTTGAAAGTTCGATATATCTATCATTTAAATGAATTTTAATTATTTTTTTCTGATGATATCTGAAAAGAAACAGCAATTTTAGTAAAACATATTAAGCAACACTAATAATAAATCAAAAAACAAAAAAATTAACAAGCTTTTGACGGTTTTATATATATTTCAAAATTATGATGCTATGATGCTAGGTGTTTCCATTTCGTATTTGAGTACTCTTTTTTCCACCTTGTTGCACATTTTATGTGCTTACTCCGGTATATATATATACTGTAGAGATGGGTTACTTGGAACAAAAACTCTACCAGGAAATAGAGGAGAGATATAACACCGAATTTAGGAAGCTTATAGAAAAAGCATGGAAGAGATACCTGGACGATTGCTTCATAATCTGGACCAAACCTCAAAGCATTGTGGAAGAATTTAACACCCTCCTGAACAATCTACACCCATCCATCCAATTCACAAAGGAGATGAACAGTAGCAAATTACCATTTCTAGATATAATGGTAATTAAAAAGAACACCGCCATTACCACAGATATATATTACAAACACACAGACACACACCAATACTTGAACTTTAAATCGTGCCATCCACCCCATACAAAATGCAACATACCATACTGCCTAGCCAGGAGAATATGTACTATTGTAGAGGATATAGAGACCAGAAATCAACGCCTGATGGAACTGAAAGAATTTCTGGTGAAGCAAAAATACCCATCACGACTCATAGAAAATGGTATTCAGCGGGCTTCGAAAATACCCATACAACAACTGAGGACACCGCAAAGAAAAGACAAACAGGAAAAGATCATTCCATATATAGTGACACAAAATCCATGCCACCAGAACATCTTTAATATCGCCAAAGCGAACTTACCGATCCTTGCAC
>NC_142931.1:13352905-13380405 GCF_046866305.1 Octopus bimaculoides | reverse complement strand
ATTAGTGTCATTTAAAAGTGACAAGGAAAATACGTCAGACCTTAAAATGCAACGTATCCTTTCGCTGGACGGACATTGGTTTTGAATTAGAGCAAGATTTTATGACTAACCACGAACGATAAACGAAACAAAGAGAGCTACTGTCAACGAACTGCATGCTAACACCTTTGTGCGTTGATTGATCATCATATAATGTGCATCGGTAGTGATGCAACTTGCATCTTAATGATCGCTTCATAAAGTGTAGCTTGATCGGCCGGAGATGGGGCCCCGGACAAAAACGTGTCCGGGCACCTTCGTGTTGCTAATAAGCTGTTGTTTTCTCTTCGTTCAGACCTTGCGTTGATATATTTCTTTCTTTTGATAATACTGGCCTGTTCACTTATATATATATATATATGTGCATATATATATATATGTGTGTGTGTGTGTGTGTGTGTGTGTGTGTGTGTGTGTGTGTGTGTGTGTGTGTGTGTGTATTTATGTATGCATATATGTATATGTGTATATATGTATATATAGATAAGTATGTATACCTATAAATATGTATGTATATTGTGTGTACGTTTGAGCGTGTGTGTCTGTGTGTGTGTCTGTGTGTATGCATGCATATAAATAATCATGTTTGTAGTTTTTAGTTCCCAATGATAAGAACATTTCTGGTTCTGATTAAACTGTTTTATATTCTATCTTTCTCCAAGAGAAATAAATAAATATTATGCCGCTTCAGTTTTTGGCACCAACGTATTTAATTAAATTCTATATCTACTATCAACTATTAGTCGAAATGTCAAGCTACAGATGAATAGTGAGATAGCGAATTCGATACATCTCGAAAGACGTAAACAATTCACTAATTTCGTCCGCCAGAGCTTACATTACCACGATTCATCTTCGTGCTCATTAATTCTCGATAACTGTTTCATATATAAGTATGAAAACTGACAGCGGTTGTAGAGTAAGAGCGAAGGGATACGATGGAATTTCTAAACCAGGTCGTGAAATTTGCTCGCCACGAGATTACGTCTGCGTTTTCTCGGCTTACAATTTTAGGCACAGCTCCAACTTTGAATAGACGAATAATTTCAAGAGTGCTTTTTAAAGTGGTAAAGAATATCATTCTATCAAACGGTCTATCTATCTACACACACAAATACATACACACATATTAATATATATATATATATATATATATATATATATATATATATATATATACATATATACATATATACATATATATATATATATATATATATATATATATATATATATATATATATATATATATATATATATATATATATATATATATATACATACATATATGCACATGTATATAAGGTGTGTTGCTTCGTTAATTAGGCGGGGTTAAACAAATAGTAAACTCCATCAAACTTTTACATTGTGTGTATTTGTTTCTCTGTGAGTGTGTATATATCCTTTTACCTTCCTTTGTTCTCGGATAGTGGCTGCGACCATAATGGAGCACCACCAATTAATATATTTGGCATAGGGCGTCCAGGTTTCCGAAGCAGTCCCCACCCTCTCTGAGTAATTCCGAGGTGTGTAATGGCTTGGAAAGAAAGGAAAGAGACTCGAAGCTTTGGATGCAAAAACCTGCATCAAAAATATTAGAATGGGAAAACGTTGTGGGGAAAATAAAAAGAATGATAATGCAGTTGATGAATTAAGGTGCATGCTAGAAGGAAAGGATCGGCAGAAGGAAGAGAGAAGAAAAAAAGGAAAGAAAAATTTGAAGAAGGGCGTTGGTCGCTAGAGATTTTGTGCAATGTACCGAACTGGGGGGAAAATGGAAGAGATCCAACATACATCTGTATATCAGAAGTTGATAGTTTGGTCCGTGGAATGAAAATTGTTCTTAAACAATTATTCGAAATAAACATCATTGTGTACTTGATTTTTAATTTTATCATTTTTGTTTATATAAATTTTTAAAAATAAGAATAATTAACACTTCGTATAATTGTCTTTATAAATAAGTTTCATTCATACAATTTTCCATTCGGGTAAATGTTTTTCGAATAATTGTTTTCGAACATAATCGTTTGGTCAGAATTTTGATTGTGGACTAAGAAAAATTGTGTACAGTTTATATGAGGTAGACACACCAATATTTCTTGTGAGCGTCGGAGAAATATTGTCAAGATGACGGTGAGAATATTATAAAGATCATGATGAAAACACCTCAAGGAAGCTTTCAACGTTGTCTTTCAAACAAAACATATTCAGTGATATTATTCACACATGCAATTACGTTTTCCGAGAAGACGTTTAAAGCAAAGGACAATCAATTATATCTGGGATATACAATATTTTGGAAGCAACAAGCGTCATTGGAAAGTAAACATAGCCTGGTGCAGCTTACCCTGTAATCTGCAAGTAGATTCCCCTAGAGCTAAATTATTATTTAATTCCATACGTAAAATAATTATTTTGGTCTTATCTTTTGAGTAATACGCCCACTATTCATCTTTCCAGCAATTGTCTCATTGAAATGAATTGATGGCCAAATGAGTAGATTTAAGATTGATGCAACCCATTCATATTTACATCAGTATTAACTTTTCATTACAATCTCTACGTCTTTAAATTTATACGATTATATATATATATATATATATATATATATATATATATATATATATATATATATATATATATATACATAGAGAGAGAGACAGAGACAGACAGACAGACAGACAGACAGAAAGACAGAAACAGACAAACAGAATGAGAGAGAACTATTGAAAAAGCCAGTTGAAAATGCATTGGGATTCGTTTAGATTTCCTATTTTTAAATTTGTAAAAACTTAACCGGTTTCATAGATTTCTCTGAGTTTCAAAACTTGAGACAGAAAGACGTGTAGCTATGCTGCAACTGTGTTGCTTCGGATTGGAATTCATAAATTGTTTTGTTTTTTTTCTATGTATAGAGAGAACATGGCTCAAATTAGTATCAATTTTGGATACGTTTTGATTGGTCGAGGGAACATCACATGATCAGGCCTAGAAATTTTTGTAAATATTCCTCTACATCCGTACTTTAGTGTCATGTGACGATATCTTTGTCGCCGATGGTTAAAGCTGTCACGGTTGAGTGAACATGTCCAGTAACAATCCTGAGAAACCAACGCTGTCGGAATTTTATCTGTCAAATGTAGCAGAGGAAGATCTCGTGATCAGTAAAAATCTTAGAAATTTTTGTAGGTTCCCCACTTCGTCCGTGCGTTAATACCATGTGACTATATTTTTTGCACCGAAAATCAAGGCTGACACAGTTGAATGAACATGTCTAGTGACAATCCCAAAATAATGTTCTCTAAATTTAATCTGACGAGTGATAGAGTGGACAGCATTTGTTTCTATGTAGCCTAATGGTTGAATAGTTACGGCTTGTGTCTATGTTATACAGGCATCAAATTTAGCTATTGAATGTCATTTTTCTAATCATTCAACACTTACGTACGCGTAGATTCTGCCAGTTAGCAAAGTTTAGGTTGTTCGATATATCAATTCAACATGACAAGCAGTAGAATGAGTTTATGCGTGAATAGTTTTCCGTGAATGTAGCTTGTTAAAATATATTCAGTTTTAATTTGAATTTTTTATGAATATATTTTCTTTCTTTATCCGTGCTTGGTCTCTCTATATAAACAAGATTATTTGGTAATTTCAATCAGAAGCAGAATATTGCAGTATAGCTTCGCCTCTCTCTATCACGACTTTTGAAAGTTACAAAAATCTGTGAAACCGGTTAAATCTTTAAAAGTTTAAAAGTAAAAGTTTTAAACTAATCCCGATGCATTTTTACCCCATATATATATATATATATATATATATATATATATATATATATATATATATATATATATATATATATATATATATATATATATATGTATGTATATATATATATATATATATATATATATATATATATATATATATATAGCCGATTCAAGCATGAACAAGCAAGAAATAACACAAAAAAAACAACAACGCGAGGGCGTAGAATAAGTACAGTGTTATTGGACGCTCAGGAAAGGAAAGAAAGGAAAGAGAATTTAACGTTTTGAGCGGAGCTCTTCGTCAGAAATATAGGAAAAGTTCAAAGAAGGGAGGACAGAGAAAGAAAATCGCTAACGATGCACACGCGGTCACACACACACACACACATATATATATATATATATATGTGTGTGTGTGTGTGTGTGTGTGTGTGTGCATATACATATGTGTATGTGTATACATATATATGTATGTATATATGTATATATATATATATATATATATATATATATATATATATATATATATATATATATATATATATATATATATATATATACATACGTGTATATATATATATATATATATATATATATATATATATATATAAAATTCATCGTTGAAACATCAGGTAATATATATATATATATATATATATATATATATATATATATATATATATATATATATATATATATATATATATATATATATATATATATATTTATATGTATATATATATATATATATATATATATATATATATATATATATATATATATATACATATATTACTTAAAGAATTTTATACAGGATACCCTGTCTATAATAAAAACATCGTAAATTAGAATGGAGAATTTATGCATCTTCGCGATTTGTTTATTACTCTCTTATCGCTGTTAAATTCACATTGAATTCCATGCAAATAGTGTAATAAACAAGTTTTGAACATGTATAGGTCTCTATTCTTCTTTATGATGCCATGCATGTATACATATGTGTGGATATGGATGCGTGTGTGTGTGTATAGAAGAATGCACGTACGCTCAGCAGGTGTTTACCAAAGTTTCTCGGACCTATTACCTCATTGCCATATCCTTAAGCTGTGTGAGATTGATATTGACATTGTCCATCGATAGTGTTACGTAAACATAAAAACCACGCAGAACACCAAGCCATTGACTATGCCAACTCTGGCTGTGTCGTGACACACCGACTGGAAAGCACTGGTATGTACACATAAACAGAAGCATAAGGAACATGCATGTTACAGTGTATCAAGAAGTACTTGGTTGTTCTCTGGTTACTCCGCATCAATAGAAAGCGTGATGATACCGCTGGTACGCGTAGAAATCCTTGCGATCATCAGTTGACAGCTACTGAATTGAATTCCAAGCACCAAGGATCTATTTAAAAGTCGTTATACAGAAAAGGTAATATTATTACAAATCACAATAATTATTTGTGTGCTTTAGTATCAGCTGACAATTACCGACTGTTTCACATCTCATATACACATTATTGTATTAATATGATCTTACATGAGGCCGCGAGCTGGCAGAAACGTTAGCAGGCCGGGCGAAATGCTTATCGGTATTTCGTCTGTCGCTACGTTCTGAGTTCAAATTCCACCGAGGTCGACTATGCCTTTCATCATTTCGGTGTTGATAAATTTAGTACCAGTTGCGTATAGGGGTCAATATAATCGACTGGGCCCCTCCCCAAAAATTTCGGGCGATGTGCTTAGAGTAGAAGTGAATATGACCTTTTGCTCGTTTTCAGATGACTGGGTTTACAAGCACAGATGTAGTGATTTGTATTCAAGTCTGTTCATTCCATCTTTTGTCTTTTATCTTATATCTTTGACTTATTTCAGTCATTAGACTACGGCACATGCTGTGACATCGCCTTGAACAATTTATTTTAGTCGAATAAATCGATCCCAGGATTTATTTTTTGTTAAGCCAGGTACTTATTTTATCGAACTCTTCTTTCAAACCGCCATGTTACAGGAGTGTAAGCACACCAAGTGGTGTATATATATATATATATATATATATATATATATATATATATATATATATATATATATATATATATATATATATATATGTTTGTCTATATACGTATATATGTATGTATACGTGTATGTATATAGAGACATACCTTACATACATACATTACAATGCAGAAACAGGAGTTTGTCACAAAGTGCCTAGTGAATAAGAGAGACAGTAACGCTCTTGTAATCTCAAGGCGCAACCGCATATGCAGGTTATGTCATGTTTCTGTGGAAGACATCACGCATGTGATTAGCAGCTGTCTTAAAATGTCGTCACGGTACTACCTCCCTATGCGGCCCGATGTTGTTGCTAAAACAATTTACAATGCCATCTGCAAAAAAGACTGTCTTGAAATAAACTTAGAAAATCCTTCAGTTATGGAATACATACATAAACACCAACTGCAGGAATACTCTTGGAATATTCTCTACAAACTTCTGTCATATGTAAACATAACAGACCGAATGTTACTGTTTGGGACAGAGAGGCAAACGTATGTACCATCATAGAGGTCAGCTGCCCTGCAGATATAAATATCTCTTGGAAAATCAAAGAGAAAGAGGATATCTATGAAGGACTGCTTCGAAACCTACAGCTTCTATACTCAAACTATGAATTCATATTCATACCAATAATAATTGGAGCACTAGGTTTTGTTGGTAAATGCTTAAAGGAGAATCTAGATAAACTGGGATTTTCAGAAAGAGAAATCGACCGGCTCATTCGTACATTACATGTTCAATCTGTGAGTGGAATAGTAAAAATTGCAAGACTTTTCTCAAGTTCCAAATGTGAATTTGTCTGTGTTAACTACATCTTTGTTGGAAACCGGTTCCCTCCTCAGTGGAAGATTTATAACAATTAAAAAATAGAAGCGACATTCATATATATGACGGGATTCTTTCAGTTGTCATCTACGAGATCCACTCACAACTACTTTGTTGGACCGAGGCTATACTGGAAGACACTTGTTCAAGGTGCCCTGCAGTGGGAATGAACCTGGAACCATGCAGTTGAGAAGCAAATTTCTTACCGCCTTGTCTTAAAACTTTTGCATCAATACTGTGTATATTAATGGATTCCCAAATGTATAAACGATAAAAGGAGAATTTCTGCTTTGAGTTTCGCGACATCATTGGTGGTTTGGCTATTAATAAATTATATTGGTTCGGCTGATCTTTGTTCTGGCATTTGGTTTCAGGCTGGTTTTCGATGATGATCTGCGCACGGTGAAATCACGTGACACAATAGTGTCGTCCACTGATGCAGACAATCATTTCGTCAGCCGAAATACTCCGTGCTTAATTACCAGGTATTTTCAACAAAAGATGGTATCTCTGGACGTTTAGAGTAGCTTCAGACGTTCTAATAAATATATCTAAAGTAGCAGGTTAGATGTGCTAATCATATATATATATATATATATATATATACATATACGCACACACACACACACGCACGCCCGCACACACACTCATACATAATATATATATATATATATATATATATATATATATATATATATATATATATATATATATATATATACCTATGCATAATTAAACGCATGTAGAAATGTATGTGTATCTGTGTACGTGTGTGTGTGTGTGTGTGTGTGTGTGTGTGTGTATGTGTGTGTCTGCGTGGGTGTGCGTGCGTGCGTTCAAGTGTGTGTATATGTGTGTGTATGTGTGTGTGAGCGTGTCTGTTTGCCTGTCTAATGTATTATACTTACAGAATGCCAGTCCCGTGTAGAAGTGCCACAGAACAAAATTAATTGAAATTTAATTTGACCTTACAACCCTGATGGATTTCTGTTAACAGTAACTTTTTTCAGAAAAATAAATCGTGGTTTCTGAAGACTTATTTGTTATCGAATCTTCCATTCGACTCGATTCTGAGTTCTTTTGGTCTCTGTCCAAATTCTTTTCTTGTATTACTTCGCAGGCATAGAATGGCGTTGGCAAAGATAATAGAAAACGATATCTGGGTGGATAGTGAACGGAAAATAATTTGTACAGCCTCCAAATAATTACATTGTATTGGGGAAAATGAACTAATTATTATAAAACCCTTACAATGTCCCGTCAATTTATTAATAATTATTGTCCTTGGTGTAAGGCGGCGAGCTGGCAGAATCGTTAGCACACCGGGCGAACGCTTAGCGGTATTTCGTCTGCCGCTAGGTTCTGAGTTCAAATTCCGCCCTGGTCGACTTTGACTTTCATCCTTTCGGGGTCGATAAATTAAGTACCAGTTGTGTACGGAGGTAGATTTAATCAACTAGGCCCTCCCCAAAAATGTTGGGCCTTGTGCCTAGAGTAGAAAAGATTATTGTGTTTTCTGTAAGGCGGCGAGCTGGCAGAATCCCTAGCAAACTGAGCAAAATGTTTAGCGGTATTTCGTCTGCCGCTACGTTCTGTATAATGACAAACAAGGACAGACAAAGGGATTAAGTCGATTATATCGACCCAGTGCGTAACTGGTACTTAATTTATAACTTAATATTGACACATTTTTCAGCTATGAAAATGTTATATATTTCATATCTTGCAACTTCGTTACGCATTAGCTTAACGAAGGATCAATGGGCTTGCAGCCCGATCCGGGGTAAAATTGCAACGAAAACGTCAGCTGCTGCGGAAAGGTGTTTGCTAGTTACATCGGGCTCAGAATCCACCAAGGGAAGGTATGTCAGAAGAAAGTAATTCAACAACGCGGGTTGATGAACCGTAAGACGTGTGGCCAGAACCTCCTGGAAAATAACCATAGCGAGGGACATTCCACAGTTGAAATAGAACAGTCACAAACAGTGATAGGCGTGAAGAAGACAAGGATTAAGTGGCCGAAATCAAATAACGCAGCAAGTTATCAGTCGGACGCTGACACTCGTTGATGCTACATCGAAGAGGCCAGGAAATAGAAGAAAGAAGACATGCACCCAACACCAGAGCTGAAGACACCTCCGAAAGGTGGGGGGCCCGCCACGTCAAAACGGTAGAGGAGTAGGGGCCGAAACCGGACGTGGTTCCTCCTGATGATTTCTTGAGCTAACTGGATCCTATAAAGGAGCTGTTGTGGTAGCAGACCACGAAACATGGTTGAAATTCCTCAGTAACACAAAGATTGTTCAGGGCATCTGACAAGTAAGAAATGAATTTGATACATTGAATAAGATTATCAAGTTGACAAATGCCATATGTTATAGTTGTTTACAACGCAGGTTAGTGATGATCGAGTGTACCTATACGGAGAGGGGACTCATCCGTGACCATTCTGGGTTTTTATTTAGATTTTGCTTTGTTTTTATTTTCTTTTGTTTTTCAGATAAAGTGTATGTCGAATCACATTAACCAAGATCTCCTTCTATACTTAAAGACATTTAAGTGTAAGGCGAAAGAATCCGTCTATTGTTTCTAGTCGACGTAACCATATAAGTCAGTGGTTCCCACGCATTTTCGGGCTGCCGCCCCCTAGACACCGAGGCCACATTCCTAGTGTTCCTATCCCAACTAACCATCACAAACATAGACCTCTTTCTGAAGCCGACTCAAAACAGCAGTATTTCACAAATAAAATCTAAACTAATGAAACCATTATTTTGTTGTTTTTACATAAATCGCCACTCTGTTTTCCTTCAACGTCCCCTTGGAACTTACCACCGCCCCCAGGGGGTGCAATACCGCCCACTTTGCGAAGCAGTGATATAGAGGATTAATCGAAGACTCATCCGGCTCTATTTCTTCTATTATTCATTTGGTTAATTAAGAAGTCCCTTATTATTCTTCATATAAGACAATGGGAAATTTGTTAATATTTTACGGGTGTTTCATGTTATAGATGCCATGCTGTAATTTCGGATCTAGTTAAATTGATTCGCAAATTTAATTTTAATTTTGGTCAGATTGCTTTCAATTTTGGTGTATCGATGCAACTCTGAATTTTCATTAAGATCAATCAATTACTTTATCTCGTAAATTAAAGAATCTGATATTATTTGGAATTAAAGCTAGGAAAATTTCAGTAATTTTAGCCAATCAACAGACAGCAAGGCATTAACAGCTTGTTACCATGACAACCACACGTTGTGTTGTGTTTCACTTCACCTGCCTGTTGTGTTGATTCTTCACACCACGAGATTTACTTCACCTGCGTGTTTTATTTTGATAAAATTTTATATTTATCAATTAGAATTTTATTTTAGATATTTTTTGTCAATTGCCTTAATATTTTACATATTATAAGCGCAGGAGTGGCTGTGTGGTAAGTAGCTTGCTTACCAACGACATGGTTCCGGATTCAGTCCCACTGCGTGGCACCTTGGGGAGATGTCTTCTACTATAGCCTCGGGCCGACCAAAGCCTTGTGAGTGGATTTGGTAGACGGAAACTGAATGAAGACCGTGGTATATATGTATATGTATGTGTTTGTGTGTCTGTGATGCCCCCCCCCCAACATCGCTTGACAACCGATGCAGGTGTATTTACGTCCCAGTAACTTAGCGATCCGGCAAAAGAGACCGATAGAATAAGTACTATGTTTACAAAGAATAAGTCCTGGGGTCGATTTGCTCGACTAAAGGCGGTGCTCCAACATGGCCGCAGTCAAATGACTGAAACACGTAAAGGAGTAAAAGAAATATTTTTCATATATTTTTCATGTATATTTTACATATATTTCGTGAAGCTCTTTGGTGTTTACATTCGTTGCAACGAAAGCCTTTCGGTTTAAACCCAGGTTAGGTCATAATAGGCCATTCTGTATTTTTATTGAAGATGTAGGGCAACATTATTTAATGCATCCATCATTTTAAAAATGTTACAGCATAGTGTAAGGACGATTTGGCTGTTATGTCTAGCAAATTGAACAACCACACAGAGATTACCTCATTGGCTCATTTGCTGATGTCTATAAGTAAACAGAAACTAAAGGAAATGGATCTTCATCTGTTTCTAGGATGATCATTCTGGTTGTATGACCAACTGAACTGGTTACACATTCAAAGGATGAAAGGCAAAGTCAACCTAGGTGGAATTTGAACTCAGAATGTAAAGCATTTTTCCCAGGTGGTGGTGGGGTGGAGTAGTAGTGGAATCTTCTCATCATCCCTCTAATGTTCACTACTACCCCACCCACACCGGGGGTAAGAATGTTGTCTCCCAACTACATGGTTCCAGGTTCAGTCCTATTGCGTGACGCCTTGGACAAGTGTCTTTTACTATTGCCTCGGAGAGAGCAAATCCTTGAGTGGATTCGGTAGACGGAAACTGAAAGAAACCCGTCGTATATATATATATATATATATATATATATATATAGTGTGTGTGTGTGTGTCTTTGTGTCTGTGTTTGACCCCGGTCATAACTTGACAATCGGTGTTAGTGTGTTTACGTCCCCGTAACTTAGCGGTACGGCTAAAGATGAAATAAGTACTGAGGTCGAACTGTTCGACGAAAATTCTCCAAGACTGATCAAGCATAGATGCAGTCAAATGAATGAAGCGAGTAAAAAAGAAAAAGAGTAGAAGTGAAAATAAATATTCATTACACAAATAAGCGAAAAACAAAATAATTCTTACATATAATCGAAAAAGATATATATTACATATATAGGCGAAGATAAACATTATACGTATGAGCAAAAACTGATATTAAAAATATCTGCAAAAATAAATATTTATTAAATACATAACCGATATAACTGTTTATAAAACATATAAACAAATGTAAAATTTTATTAGAGATATTTGCAAAGAATATTTATTACACATACGAATGAAATTATTCATTTCACTTACACGGGTATGTCAAAATTGAACAGCCGTCCATCATTGTACCGTTTTGTTTGTCCGAACACCACAACTGGGTTAAAATATCAAATCTGTACAAAGCATGTCTACTAAATACTAGATTAAATTTTATTTAAATGCATCAAATGACATTATTATATTTCTAGAAATAAATCCTTTCATAAAAGAATCCTGCCTATTCACTTTTGAGATATCTGGGCATAAAACAAAGTTATATATTTAATGCTTATGTAATCGAAAATAAATAATGTTACATAAAAAGAAATTATAGTCCTTTCTATTATAGGCACAAGGCCTGATAAAAAAAAAAACAAAGAAATAATTATTTCACGCCATATGTAAACAAACAAGTTTGTTTTCCAAGCGCTGAAATGTATAGTAGAACAAGTAGAAAGGTCAATTTTATTCAACGCATAGATTCTGAACAGTATAGATATAAAGGATAAAATCCATTTTTTTTTTTTTTTTTTAGGCTTTTTAACAGCAGAAAAATTTGTGGACAGCTAGCCATGAGGATCGAACTCATATCCCTCCAGTATCCGGTTGGAATGCCTTACCATTTAAGCTAAACCGCCTGACCTCCAAATTCTTTTCCACAAACGAAAATAAACACTACACATATAAGCAAAGACACATGATTTTTACAGAATAATTACTTTTACATTGATTTCAGTACGATAAACGCAGACGAACGAGTTCAACATAAGAATGCACATTCATCCATCTACAGCTGATCAGTTCTAATCATTTCTTAAATGAACAAAATCATGACATTCATGCTATTTTCTTAAATATTAGTGAGGTGGATGAAATAACTAAACCACATAAATTAAATCGTGTTTTATTCTTGGTTATAGTTCCTATATCATATCTGCTAATATATAGTTCAAATAATTACAAATATATATTAAGTCTTAAATTGCAGGAGACAACAAGCAAGTATCAAGGCGATCGTACGACCTACTAGAAAGGGCAAATTTCCCTCATATCACGCTCCACAATTTTAACGAAAGTGACTGATAAATTAGGGCAGGATAGTCCATGATCTATATTTAAAAAATGATGGTCACGAATGCAACCCTTGCTTCAGATTTAATCAATCTATGTTCATACAAAGCTAAAAGACAAGGACATCTGCTAATTCATGTAACTTAAGAGACACAAATACTATATAACAACAGACACGATAATTGATGTCTTGTACATACATACGCTTATATATGTATGTACAAGTATTTATATACACTTATACTTGAATAATATATTATATATATATATATATATATATATATATATATATATATATATATATATATATACATGTGTGTGTGTGTGTGTGTGTGTGTGTGTGTGTGTGTGTGTGTGTGTGTGTGTGTGTGTATATATACAGGGTGTCCACAAATTCTGGGTACATGGGGATTAACACATGCTTTAAGAAATTATTATTGTTTATATTTAATTGTTTATGTTATGATTTTATTTACTCCATGTAGCCAGACTTTGTGGACACCCTGTATATATATATATATATATGCTTGTATGCATATATATATAATATATATATATAGAGAGAGAGAGATGGGACAGAGAGAGAGAGGGGCGACAGAGAGAGAGGGGGACAGAGAGAGGGGGGGCAGAGAGAGAGAGAGGGGGGCACAGAGAGAGAGAGAGAGAGAGAGAGGGACACAGAGAGAGTGATAGGAAATTTGCGTCACTCGGTGGACAATGAGAATGCTAACCAGCATAATGGCATAACATAAATAGTGAAGCGACAAAATACTTTTGGTCAGATATTTGAAGCAAAGAGTTTGAACATAACACAATAAAAGTGGTTATTGGTGTTTAAAAGGAAAATGGAAAACAGGTGAAGGCAAGAGAATATATATATTACAGATGAGAGATGAGAGTGATAAACCATGCTGAAAATGTGGTGTAAGGGTTTTTTGGTTTAAAATCTCACAAGTATGCTGTATAGAATTGTTTCTCACTGGCTTTATACAAAATGGAGCACCAACAAGGATGACAAAAAAGAAAGACAATGTCCATACATTAGGGCAAAATAAAGAAGGGAAGTCAGGTGTATTGCATGCTTACCTCGTACTAACCTCTAACCTCATAGTAGATTAATTTTATAGCTTTCTCCAGAAGAAGAATCTATTACTAGGAGAATAAAAGGGGTGCAAATGAACTCCTAATGAAAAAAGCGACGAGCTGGCAGAAACGTTGGCACGCCAGGCGAAATGCTTAGCGGTATTTCGTCTGCCGTTACGTTCTGAGTTCAAATTCCACCGTGGTCGACTTTGCCTTTCATCCTTTCGGGGTCGATAAATTAAGTACCAGTTACGCACTTGGGTCTGTCCTTGTTTGTCCCCTCTATGTTTGGCCCCTTGTGGGCAATAAAGAAATAAGAGTGCAAATGAACTCCTAATCTGTTAAATATCGTTAGCAAGATATTAAACGTGGTACGAACAAGAAATAAAGGTGTAAACCTTGATTGGATGGATTTTGAGAAATCCTACGATAAAGTTTCGAAATTTTGGTTGTTGGAGTACTTGAGGACACTGATTATGAATAAGAAAATTAAGAGTTTTGCTTTTATAAAAATGGAGTAAAGCTAAAACGTCGAAGGAAGTCATTGGAAAATGTGAAAATACGAAGGATGGTTGTCTGTTACAGGGAGACACACTCTCCACTACTTTTGGTGGCTGACTTCATTGTAATGTGTTGCATACTGAGTAAATGCAGCCCTGCGAACGAGCTTGATAAGACCAGGTTGAAAATAAATTATCTGCTACGTACGGGGGACCTCAAACTATGCAACAAAAATGATAAAGACTTTTTTCCCCTTGTTGGAACAGTAGGAATAATTAGCAAGGATATTAGGGATATTAAACGGGCAGCTTTAATAATGAAAAGAAATCGGAAGATTGAATGCAATGGTATAAAGATAGCAGACGATGATATGTTTTGTTTACTGAGAGAGAATGAAGGGAATAAGTACCTCGAAGCGTTGCAAGGTGATAAAGTAATGGAAAGAGAAATAAGAAAAAATGTCGACGAAGAGTACAAAAGAATGATTCGGAAGATGCCCGAAACGAAACTAAAAAAAAGTATGATATCAAGGCAATTAATACGTAAGCAATACCCGTTCTGAGATATTCTGCTTTTTTTTCAAATTGAATTATACAGATCTTTTAACAGATCCACATGAGTTGTATCGTAGAACTGAGAATCTACACACCACGCATAACGCTCACTATACAAAACTTCATATCGAAAGGGTTTATTTACCACGAAGACAAGGAAGCAGAAATGTGTTCAATGCAGAATCACATCAGTCTTGTGATATTGTGTTTGAATAATTCTGTTGAGTATAGTAAAGGAAGAAATTTATATACGACCAGAAATATCTAATAAATCATGGAAACTGAGCTGAGAGAATCCAAGAAGAAAAGACAATTGTATAGGCAATTTATGCAATAAACCTATTCTGGGAGTGGCGAACGCTGGCTGTGCGTGACAGATGGAAACCAAAACTAGAATCTGAATTTTCAATTATAGCCATTTAGGAACAAGACATCAGAACGAAATTGATAAAGACAAAGATCGAAAAACTTCGACCACAGAGGAAACGCAGAATCTGTGGTAAAATAGACGAAAGTATTAACCAGCTTTTAAGTGAATACTGGAAGGTAGCATAAAAGAGTGTGAGACCAGGTATGACTCTTTTCAGTAAAAGAGTGTATTACAATGTTAACTGAGTGTGAGACTGAAAGTGATAGAAATGAGCTTTTTAAAAACTCAGACGAGAAGCTGTAACGGTAAATTATGATTACAGGATTGTATAGCAATTCTTTATAAAGACTGATCGTACTACTAAAGCACGAAAACGAGTCATTGCTGAAGACAAAAGACAAGAGAGAAAGTTGAATTAATAAAATGAAAATGAGGAAATTGTAAAATATCAGGAGTTAACCAGTTGTTTCTGTAATAATTGGTACGCTTGGCACAACACCGTAATTACTGACAGATATTGGAAATGTAGACCCGCAGAAACATGTCAGTCTAAGCAAGAAACTGAAGATTTTAAGAAAAATGTAACAAAAGCCTCGAGATAAAATCCTTGCAAACTAAAGGAACATATAATAGTTTGTAATATTAATGTAATTTCAGTTTTATGTTTAAGAGATGAGGAATTATGTAAATAATGTAGGCGTAGGAGTGGCTGTGTGGTAAGTACTTACCAGCCACGTGGTTCGGGGTTCAATCCCACTGCGAAGCACTTTGGGCAAGTGTCTTCTACTATAGCCTTGTGAGTAAATTTGGTAGACGGAAACTGAAAGAAGCCCGTCGTATATATGTATATATATGTGTGTGTGTATGTGTTTGTGTTTCTGTGTTTGTCCCCCAACATCACTTGAAAACCGATGCTGGTGGGTTTACGTCACCGTAATATAGCGGTTCGGCAAAAGAGACCGATAGAATAAGTACTAGTGGTGGTGGTGGTGGTGATGAACAACAAAAGTAACTACTTACAATAAAAATTATAATAATGATCAAGCTTTATATTTATGGTTAACAGCGTGAAAAATGTCACTGAAATTATCAGATCGATTAAAGTGTGTGAACACCAATTGTCATTAGTTTCACTTTCCTGTGTCACACACACACACACACACACACACACACACACACACACACACAAACAGAATCACACATGCACACACACAGACACACACACACAAGTTTTCCTTTTGGGGACGAAGTGTAAAATGGTTCACATGGTTTTATGCCATGTCGATTTGATAAATGAGACACCTTCTCAATGACACTCGTTGTATGTAACCGGTCTCCGGGGTCTGCTGCACTTGTGAAGTAATGGATGAATGAGCCGCCCGGCAAGCCTAATATCATTGATAAGCAAGTGTATTATTGTTTTCTAACTTTCTCTAAAGTTCTCGTGTTTGTATACTTTAGTAGGACGATCATAGCTACGTTAGTATACAAAATAGTTGCATATGAAGGTATGTAGAAAATGATATTGTACTGAGTAAACATCAACGAATATCTATACCGAAACACTCACGGTGCTAGGCCTTACTTGACACAAAGGCGCTCGCAAATACGCAGCCACCCACATATGAACGCAGACACACACATGTACATAGATAGATAGATAGATAGATAGATAGATAGATAGATAGATAGATAGATAGATAGATAGATAGATAGATAGATAGATAGATAGATAGATAGATAGATAGATAGATATTGTGTGCAGTTATTCATGTTATTGTAGAGTACGTTACAGGTCGCTGTCTCGGTCATAGCATTCTACTATCAAAATTCACATGCACACACACACACACACACACACACACACACACACACACACATACACAAACAGACATACGCACACACACATCTATATATAAAATTTTGAGCATGCGTGCATGTGAATATATGTTTTTGTATATTTATCTGAATATATCAATGAGTGAGCATATCAAAACATCTATTACATATACATATATATATACTACATAAACACAAACACAAACACACACACACACATATATATATATATACACTCACACACATCTATATATAAAATTTTGAGCATCCTTGCATATGAATATATTTTTGTGTATATTTATCTCTATATACGAGTGAGTGCGCCTATCAAAACATCTATTATATTCATATATATATATATATATATATATATATATATATATATATACTCGACTCACATACACACACAAACCCCCCCCCACACACACGCATATATATATATATATATATATATATATATATATATATATATATATATATATATATATATATATATATATATATATACTCGACTCACATACACACACAAACCCCCCCCACACACACGCATATATATATATATATATATATATATATATATATATATACTTTCTCGCATATGCACGCAGCCATACATGCCCTCAAGCGCACTCACGCCCACCACTTCTATCATTAAGCCTATTTCTGTGTATCATTGTATATGTACATACATTAAAAAAAGAAACAGAAAACGCATCAAATTTACGAAGGGCACTGCTCCTACATTCCACGAATCTCAGTACACATTTAACATCATTTCAAAGATTGATGTTGAGTAATCGCATTCAATCTAACAGGGAATGGAAATAAAATCAGTCAACCAAATATTTATGTTTTCCTTTGCAATTTACTCCAGAGTATAAGAACTCACATCTAATTGCCATAGACATAAATAGCTGAGGTCTTATGGCTGTGTTTTGTGGTGGGAGTTGTCATTGTGTAGAAGGTGGTGGTGGCGGCGATGGTGGTTGTGGTGGTGGTGGTGGTGGTGGTGGTGGTGGTGCTCATCTTCGTCGTCGACGTGGTGGTCGGGGTAGTTCTGGTGATAACGTTGACGATGATTTTGGTGGAGGTCGTGATGGGGCGGTGGTGTGATGGGAAGGCGGTGGTGTTGGTGGTGGTGTTAGTGGTGGTGGTGGTGGTGACGGAGTGGTGTGCTGATAATGGTGGTCATCCGCACGAGGTCAGTTTTGAGCAATCATGCCTATCTATACAATCATAGACGTTCTTGCCGTGACCTTCTCATTTGCTTTCACAGACATCTAAGACTCCATTGTTCAACGACGTCCTTTCGCTTTCGTGATAGTGGTGAGTAATTTAAGTAGGATTTCGTAGTTAATTCTATCTGGTCGGGCGATAATTTAAGGGCTTCCTCATTGGTTCATAAATTTGATGTAGAACCATATAGACATTAAGGCTTACTTTTATATACGTAAGACATATTACGAAATTCTTCATGCATTTCTGAAATATATAACAGCTCCGAAGTCTTTAAACTCTTTCTCCTTCCCCCATGAGCTCTTTTTTTCCTGTGCCACGTTTCATTCTCCTTTTCTCTTTCACTCTTTATCTCATTCCCTATCATTCTCTGTGTCTATGTATCTATCTTTCTATTATTTTCCTCTCGTTCACAGTCTGTGCTTTCGCCTTACCAACCATTGTCGTTCGGAAGAATTCGATCAAGCAATTACGAGGGAGCCGCTACACTATAGCTCGACCTACTACAAATAAAAAATTAATCTCCTTCAAGTTACATTTTTTTTTTTCTGAACCCTAGGCCAGTTACTCGGTTTTATAGATGCATTAGTCATCGATAGCACAACATCTACCCTGAATGAATCGTTATTCCGTTCCAGCGTTCAAGTCCAGCAATTTTGAGGGGATGTGCCAAGTCGATTACATGGTCCCCAATATTTGTTTGATACCTTATCTTACCGACCCCGAAGGGGTGAACGGCTCAGTTAACCTCGGTAGTACTTGAGCTCATGAAGTAAAGAGACGGAAGAAATCCCGCTAAGCATTTTGTCCGATGAACTCATGATTCTTGTAACCACCATCTTTCAAGCTACATCTAAAATGGATGGCGTGGATAACTTGGCCCAGACTCCACTATGTCTGCAAAACAAACACACAGGAAGCCTATGGCTTGGAATGATTTTGATCATAGGTCAGTGATACAATGGGACAAAATAACAGCGTTACATATTATTTACCTTTTAAATTTGTATTTCAACATGAAAAACCTGGCTTCACTTTCTTTCTCTCCCTCTCTCTTCAACTCCCGCTTCCATTTATGTCTCTCTATCTCTCTCTCTCTCTCTCTTTTTCTCTCTCGTCCGTGCAAAGATAAATCAAAAGAGGTGGCATGATGGTCATGATGGAACAGAAATGTCGATATCCCTCGTGTAAAAATCAACACTTTATAAACTAAAATTATTTGTAACATTATTTTATGTCGGGCGAAAAAAATTGCATTTTTATTCTTCGTTTTATAGTGAGTTAATTTTTAACCCAAAATCGAAGAAATATTTGTATCGATTTTCAGTAAAATTTCATTGCTAGTTACAACTACAAATATTGATTTATTTTCAGCAACAAATATAAATGAACAAATTTTTTTCACTAATTGCTAGTTAGTAGTAAACAAGGTGATGTTTCGGCAAATAAATGGGTAGCACCTGAATTTAATATGCGAGATTTCAGAAACATAAAAACGAACATCAAGCAAAATGCATAGAATGAAACAGGAGCACAATGTAATTTATTTTATGTTGTATGGAAGAAACAAAGAATTTTCAACGCTTCGGAGAGTTACCTTTCGTCAAGAAGAAAAAATAGAAGTAAAAAGAGAAAAGAGAAAGGTACAAGCCATATGATATAAATATGAATCTGGCATTGTAACATCAAGAAAGAAATACAGAAGCCACGAATTTCTGGTAAATTGGCTCAGCAATAAATTTCTTCCAAAACTGTAATTGAAGATTCTTCTGTTGAAAATACGTAAGCCACATTGATTTCTGTATGGCTTAAGATCTTATAAAACTAACTTCTTAAATTTAATGAGTATAAATATATTGATCAAAATCATCTAAAAAATATGAAACTAAATACACATTCAATTTATATTTAATAATTTTTGAAAATATAACCGAAATTTTTTACAAAAAAAAAAAAAAATTATATTTATTAATTTAAAAAACGAAAAAAGAATATCTCTTTAATATTAGCATATAGGTTTAATTATAAAAACTAAAGCATAAAAGATGTCTTCATCAGTTGGCTGAATGTACTCAGCAAAAACGTGTGCAAGGCATCAACGATTCAAAGACAATTATAATTCTGCGAGCTGAACAGTAGTGGACAAAATTCTAAATTCTTTGATGATGTGAATTAAATGTTTAAATAACAAGAACTATTCAATATAAGACAAAGCATAAAAAGAACACTTTTAAAATGGTGTTCTTTTAGCTCTAAGACTACCCAGAAGCAAGACGCTTGTGGTGATTAACTAACTCGAATTATCGGCCTAAATTATCTTTGAGTACTAAAAGTAATTCGGTTTTTTTTTAAGATTAAGGAGCAAAAGTTAAATGGATGACCATGTGATTGCACCTTGAAAGTTCCCCCACACACACACAACCGAGGCTCAAGTCCAGGGAAGATTGTTTATACCAGATTGGTAGTTGTCCATGCATACCAGACTTCTCTCTCCACGCCACTGATGTTATTCTAGGGAAAGGCAAACGATCAATGCAGTTTACTGCCATTTCTACAGCTGAGTGAAATAAAGTGTTTTGCTCAAAAACACAACACACAGCCCGGTCCGGAAATCGAACTCACTACCTCATGACTGTGAGCCCGACGCTCTAACCACTGAGCCATGTGCCTTCAATAAGTCTAAGGAGTATGGCCAATATAAATGATCGATTTTCCTACATGTGTGTGTATATATATACACATGCGCACACTCACACACAGGTGTACATATATACATGTGTGTTTGTGTTTCTGTGTATGTGTGTGTGCATGTCTGTCGATGGGTGTCTGTGTGCGTGATGCAAAACATTCACTTGATGTGTATATATTTGGGTTCTTATCAGAGAGTCGTTATAGCTGGAATAGGTACTCAATCTTTTGTCATTTCTTCCCAAATGCAGGGTATCCCAAACATTAGAAATAGCAATTATAGGATTATGACAGTATATTCCCGACTTCATTTTCTACGAACCTAATTCCATTCTTTAAGACAAATAAAGTATTTTCAAGGAAATTTGCTTGTTGGAGCAATTTTGAAAATCTCCCAATTGCTTTCATTAACTTTGAATGTATCTAAAAAAAACATTTTAAATGCTTTAAAAATGCTTAAGAATTATTATGAGATGTCTCTAATTTCAGATATATTTATATGAAATATGGTAAATAATAAAATTCTTTAGGAAATAACTTTGATTTACAGAATTAGCTAAGTAGGTAAGTTTTTATTCGTATTATAAAAATTCTGCCAAAGCTATTATATTACACCCAAGTTAGCAAATGGGGTTCATTGTAGCATTAACCAAAGTGTTCTTTAAAAATCATCTTTTCTTCTATCATCCGTTATAAGTGACCTTCTTACATTTGTGTCTGTTATTATCATGTTTTTGCTCCAACTTCAGTTGTGCAGTTGTGTCTATGTTTGCATAACCAACATTATCCAGAAAGTCTTGTAATACTATGTTGCAGAATACCAATTTTAAGTGAGGTGATAGCATGTTCCAATGAATTTTGTTTTTGTACAATTTTTAATGATTCTTTGACAACAGGAATGCTATCAAATTCAAGTGAATCTCGATAAAGTAAGTGGCTTCTTTCAAAGTGTTTGTTTCTTCGAAAATGTTTAATCAACCGCTTGTTATCAAACTGAAATTATCAGCATGGAAGTTAAGTTTCTTATTAAAACTATGCATCGCAGCTGTGGCAGACCTTTACTCAAATCCGTATCATACATCGTAGATTAAAAGTAAATATTTGTGCATGAAGCTGAGTGGCCTTGTGGTTTGGCATGTTGCGTTCACGATCCTGGGGTCGTGATTTCGATTCCCAGTTCTCGAGCAAAACACTTCATTTCCCGTTGCTCCAGTCTTCTCGCCTGTAAACGTCTAACCCTACAACGGACGAGTGAGCGGCGTCATTCAAAGCTAAATCAATTCGAAGCGTATTGTGACCAGTGATGCATAACTACGCCCGATAGCTTGTTCCATCACGTGATCACGCTAACCTGATTGTTCACTTTGTTTTGAATATATTTTGTCACAATTCGTGACTGAAATCGTATTTCAGAACCACACAATGCGTGTTTGAGCATTGCATTATTATTAGTAGCATAAAAAGGGGTAACAGAAGCAAAGTTAAGTGAATATGTCGTCAAGATTTTGAAACCCTTTTAAAACTATTTCGCTTCTTACCGCTCTATATTGCTTCTGGGAATTAACAATACTACTTCTTGTCTTCATCTCTTGGAAACAAAACCGATACACCTGATCAGAGGAAACCAGCAAACAATCATCTAATTCATCGCTGTGGTTGTTCTTTTATTTCATCCTTTGCTTGCCTACTCTATTACCTGTCATACACAGGACCATATTTCCCTAGCATCAATATATCATATATGATACACATTCACAAATGTTTCGACCACCAGAGCAGCTTGAGACTTAAGAAGGGAAAGCACCATATCACGTATAAAAAAGGGCTAAGTTTTAAAGCAAACATAAACGTTGAGGACAAACTAATAAAAATGCTTTGAACAGGAAAAGGGTTAAGCGAATCAATTACATAAACAGTCTTTTTAAGCAAAGGTATTAGCTTTGCAACACAATCTTCATTTCCCATTAGGTGTATTCTAAGTACTAAAAAAAAGCATTACAGAGATAAAAAAAAAATGTTATAGAACAGCGTTACCTATTCCAAATATGAATGCAAGCCTATTTACACCACTTCATAGAATTAAATGTTAGAGAAAAATTGTATTCCATACTGATAGCGAACGCCATAAAGAAAAAGTAATTTTGACTTTATGTAGTTTATCAAGGTTTCATGGGACGAACTGAACTCATCATTAAAAACCGAAGTTAACATAAACGTTAAACAGGAACTTCTCCTTACTTCCTTGCATAGATAAACAATGCAGTGAACATTCCAGATTTACGTCTTTTGTCGCAGTTTCGGCTACAATCATAATTAAGGCTATAATGTGCTGGTATGTCGGCTGTTGTCCGTGAAGGCATTAAACTCAGTCACTGAAATGCAATACGTTTTCGGAAACCACCATGTACACTTTAAAGTGCATTGATTTCACATTTATGCAGTAAAAAGAAAACTTGTATATACACGTGTGTGTGTGTGTGTGTGTGTGTGTGTGTGTGTGTGTGTGTGTGTGTGTGTGTGTGTGTGTGTGTGTGTGTGTGTGCGCGTGTGTGTGCGTGTGTGTGTGTGTGTGTGCGTGTGTGTGTGTGTGTGTATGTGTGTTTGTGTGCGTGTGATTGATAGATAGATAGGGAAAAGAGAGATAGAGAGAAAGAAAGATACATGATGGCATAGATATATGAAACGAAAGAATAAAAGGAAAACAAGGTGTACGATGAAACTGAATATGCCACTAGGGCTCTGAGTATGTTCCTTAGCGCAGATAAGGTCATACCAACTTCGACCGACGTTCAATAGGGCGATTCATTGGGCACCTTCATATTTGCTCTTGGGGTAGAGAGCATTGCTCGGAGCATCACGACTACTTTCAACACCTGGGACCTGGACGATACAATGATAGTTGGGCCAGCAGAAAGTGTCTTCCACGATCTCCGATCAGTGGTCTCCGCTGTAGCAACGATCGGCCTCGCGATGAACTCGTTGAAGTTGGAAGTCGTGTATGTCAACACTTTTCGGCCTACGTCCTGGGCGTACGTTCATTACTTCACCAAGTACAGGTGACTTCAAAGAAGGACGTCCTTATGCTTGGTTCGCCGATCCTTCTGCCTGCCATTCGTTCCACCCTCAGCTCTAAGATCTTCCAGCTTGAAAGATTGACAGACAATCTGAAGGCGATTGACTGACAAACTGAAGACCCACGCAACGCTGTTCCTCTTAAAGAACTGCTTCGCCATGCCAAAGTTACTGTATACCCTCCGCAGTGTTCCTAGCTACAACCGCATATCTCTTCTCGCAGATCTCGGTGACTGTATCCAGTAGGCTGGAGAAGAGAGTTTGTTTTCTCAGTCTGACGAGCAGCAGACCTGAGCTGATAGCTGACAAAACCAACTTGCCGCTAGAGAAAGTGTCACTGCATGTGGAATCTCAGTTGAGGGGCCTACCGCCACGGAACGGGAAAATTATCATACCGTCCGACATTTTACTGTCCTCTCTGTATAGCCGCCCCCGACCTGGCTCAAGCTGTGAAGGGAAGCCTGTGATGCCTAGGCCATTATTTGTGATCTTATTAAGGGCGGTATGGCTTGGAAAGTGGCCAGCACTATGATGACATGATGGTGAGTGCATACGGTTTCTACATATTGCAAGCGAGGTGAAATAACTGCCCTGTCTGACAAACGAATTCTCACCACCGAAGAGATCCAGTAAGATTGAAACCAGGTGGTCTGGTGGTCTCGAAGCTAATGCGACAGGTGTTATCTTCCGCTTGCATAGGTGATGCGCCTCCACCTATTTGCGTCTCACGAGTCACCAAAACTGCCAAACGCTTTAGAGGTGCGAAACAAATGGTTACTCTATGATCGGCCATAACTTCCCAAAATCATATTATATCTCTAATTCTTTACAGCATGCATCTTTTTCGTATTTATAAAGGATTGATGACATATATATATATATATATATATATATATATATATATATATATATAGGTGAGAAAGTTGGTATGTGAAAGCACGTGGTTGGATGTATAAAAGATAATAAGAGTGAAAAAACTACAGAAGGCTTGTGTTATTTGGTTAAAGTATATATTTAAATTATGTCAGAAAAATGTTAGAAAAATGTTAGAAAAATGTTATAAAATCTGTTTGGTATATAAACATTGTTTTTTGAGAAATAACCGGTTTCGTGTTGTCTTTTCAAATTTCTCTACTTCATTGTATCGTGTTCGCTCCAGTCTGGAGCGAACACGACACAATGAAGTAGAGAAATTTGAAAAGACAACACGAAACCGGTTATTTCTCAAAAAACAATGTTTATATACCAAAAAGATTTTATAACATTTTTCTAACATTTTTCTGACATAATTTAAATATATACTTTAACCAAGTAACACAAGCCTTCTGTAGTTTTTTCACTCTTATTACCTTTTATATATATATATATATATATATATATATATATATATATATATATATATATATATATATATATATATACACATATATATACATATATACATATATATATATACATATATATATATATATATATATATATATATATATATATATATATATATATAGATATATATAATTATATCCTTTTCAACCTTCTACATATATACATATATATACATATATATAAATACGCGCGCACTCACAAATTCTTACCTACATGAATGCATACTGAATATACGGATATTTTGAGTGAAGAAAGTAAATTGGAAAAGCAGAGTAGGAAACAAGACAATTAAATGAATAAATCATGTTCCACGTATTGAGTACATTTATTTTCTGTCTTTTCTATCGTTTTATAAATCTAATTGCATATACACATAGACATAGCGAAACACACGCACACACACACACACACACACACATATATATATATATACATATATATATATACATATACACACACACATTCATACATGAATAAATATACATAAGTACATGTATACATATGTGTGCTGTGGGTAGGTAGGTGTTTGCTTTGCGTAAGATGTTTGTTTGTGTTACAATTTTCATTTATGCAATTCAGACATGCAAATATGTAAATTTTCTTGTGTTTATATAACTGAATAATCACATGAATAGCTGCCGCATATGTATATATATATACATGTGAGAGTAAGAAAATTAGGATTAGTTACATGCATGCATATATGAATATGTTCAGACTAATAAACATATATTGATTTTCTTATACATATTATAATCAATATACGTGTTTGTTTTATAAGGATACATGATATGCATTTGGTATATAGAGGAGTGCGTAAAATCTAAATACTTTAATATGCATTCAGTCAAGTAGTATTATGTAGTAATGCAAACTGATATTTACAAGAGTGCACAAAATTCTATGCATATTTAAGTATTCACACATAACACTACTTAAGTTCACACATAAATTCTAATAGTAATAATAAAAATAATCTATTTACAGACCTGTTGAATTTAATCTATTCACAAAGTTGTTTCTCTTGCCCCTAATATTCCCTTAAACCCTCACATATTTATGATTATCTCAAGAACAAGACAAAAATTGGAACTAAACAAAATTTAATAATATCTGTTAATAATAAATGGGAAATATAATAATGATGGTAATAATAGTGATAATTATAATAATGATAATAATGATAATAATCTAGCCAAAATTCATTTTGGATCAGAGGAAATATTAATAGTGACAACTAGTAAAAAAAATGAAAATAATAATATCAGTGATGATAACTATAATAATGAAAGGAAGCGGTTGGAATCTTCCTATGCTCTCATTGATTATACATCTAGTGATGGTGTCACAATAAAAAACTGGCAATTGCGCAATATGATAATCATTACCTCATAGGAGTGACAATGAAAAGACAAAATATTGTGAATAACGGTGGTAATGAAACTGAAGTCCTTAATGATGAGTGTTGCACCCGGCAGGCTCAAAGATACTGGTCCAACTGTCGTTAACCAGCAAGAGACCATCACAGACGACGTAGATGGAACAAACAAGTCAATGCTGTGGTCGTGGAGTGTTACTGCCAGAGCAAACCCGTAGACGAAAATGGTTTTCATCTTAGGGGATACTGACAAGTCAGTTCCCTCGTTTATACGGTGTATACTTTCAGTGCTGATATCAGAATGGAGTTCGGACTGACAAAGTGTGGTGTGTTAGACTTGAAGAGAGGCAAAATCAAATGTATGAACGGGTTAGCGATACCATCGAGAGAGGTTATGAAGCAGAGAGAAGAGTACTTGGGGATATTGGAAATAGATAAAATGATGGAGAAAGAAATGACCGATAAAAATTACGGTGGAGTACTTGCGCAGACTGAGACTGATCCCTAAGTCGAAATTGCATGGACAGTAGACAAACTAAACAACTTAGACAGAAAGACAAGGAAGTTGCTGACTAGATATGGGATACTCCACCCAAAAAGTGCCAGACAGACTGTATGTACCAAGAAAAAGAGAAGAGGACTGATTGGATGCGAACACAGCATAGGAGCAGAAGACAACAACATAGCATGGTATGTAAAA
>NC_142931.1:13320405-13350405 GCF_046866305.1 Octopus bimaculoides | reverse complement strand
AGGTGTAGATAATTACCATGTAATATTAAGATTAATTAGAATTTAAATTCAAACCACTATATCCAGGGCAGTTGGTTGTTGTATAAGAAGTCGGTTATACAAGCGGATAAAACGACTTTGATTCACAAGTCTCTACAAATTCGTGTTGTTTCATACACCAACGACAATTTAGAGCTTTATTTCTATATAATAAATGTTGCTAAGGTACTTATAATTGTTCATCCGAAACAGCTGTAAAGTTAAAACTATTACACCGTTCTATTTTGTATTTGTTTTCCAATTAAATAAACTTAGACCTGTTTTCATTTCTCTGATAATTCTGCTTAGATATATGTGTGTATGTGCGCATTTGATCACTTGTTTTCTTTATTCAAAATTCGGACAGAACTTATGGGATGACCTGATATGTACGTAGGTATATATGTATGTAAATGCAAACAGGATATTAAAGGAGAATCGAGAGGGGATGTGCTGGGAAGATGTGAAATGCAGCCTGGATGTGTATCTGACTGAAAACTGAAAAGACAAGTAAAATTAGAAGAGAGATGCGTGAGGATGAAAAGAAGAAACAGATGATTAAAAATGAAAGAAAATTGTGCTGAGGTAGAATTAAAAGAAATTATAGAAAAGGAGGAGTAGGAGGAGGGGGAGGAGGAAGACTCGATTGTCGAAACAAAGGATATAAGATATGATGGTAGTGTGCATCAAGATTGCGTGTGTTAATGAGTAGGGTGGAATTGTTCCTGCATCAGCAGCAGCGTCATCATTATCATTATCATTATTAGAATAATCTTCATTACTATAATCATCATCATCATCAACCACATCGCCATTATTATCACCATGATTATTATTATAATCATCATTATCACTAGTAGTAGTAGTAGTAGTAGTAGTAGTAGTAGTAGTAGTAGTAGTTGCAATAGAAATTATTTTTCCGTTGTTGTTGATATCATCATCATCATCATCATTATCAGAGACAGTGAGTGACAGAACGATTGTCTGAAATATTTAACAAATTGAATGTGGCTGAGTAGAGTAGAGAAGAAATTTAGAAGGAAAATCTGTTATAGAAGATGGTTGTTTCGTAACAATGGCCGACTCCCAATCAAATAAATAGCCTTGTCTTGCCGTTCAGACAACTCTGTTGAAATGAATGCTTCTCAGTTGAAAGCTAGGTAAAATGGCGTTGACTTTGAATAAACGGTTGATCAGAAATAATGTAAGACACCCATCTGCTAGGACTATCTCCATGCCGCTACTTTTTTCACATCCTTACAAATCTTTCTCACTATCTATCTATCCATCTGTTCATCTATCTATCTATCTATTTATCTATCTGTCCACCTATCTATCCTTCTATCTATCTATCTCCCCATCTATGTATTTACCTATCTATCTATCTATCTATCTATCTATCTATCTATCTATCTATCTATCGATCGGTTAATTTGCTCGGGGACTGGTTCGGTCCAGACCTCCAAATGGAGAGGAACAGGGAGATTCACTGTGACACAGAGTGCGACAAGGCTGGCCCTTTGAAATACTGGTACAATAGAAACAGGAAGAAAGAGTGAGAGAAAGTTGTGGTGGAAGCGTACAGCAGGGTTCGCCAACACCCCACGCCAGAGCCTCGTGGAGCTTTAGGTGTTTTCGCTCAATAAACACTCACAACGCCCGGTCTGGGAATCGAAACTGCCATCCTACGACCGCGTGCTCGCTGCCCTAACCACACATGTATGCGCCTCCACTCATGTATGTATACGTATATATGAACACACGTAATTGTATAGTCAACCAATGATGCATAAATGAGGGAATATGACCTTAAGACCATATTTGGGACATCTTCGTTTTTTCATCTGATACACAAGACAAAATCTGTCCATTCTATATGTGATGCAATGTGGGTAAAATTCAAAAAAAATCTGTAGATTTCGGATTTTAAATTTCGAAGTCAAAATCTCAACACACAAACCATTCCAATAAACTATCGATTTGTCTGTAGACACACCTAACAAAAAGTCAAATGATAACGATTTAGTCGGCCCAAGGTAATAATTTAAAACAAACCAATCAAAGATCGATGCCATTTCTAGATCCACCCTAAAAGCACCAATTCGTGCTTTATACACACACACACAAACTAACACATACACACACACACATATATATATGTACGTATGTATGTATATATGTGTGTGTCGCTTTCAATCAAACATGCCATCTCTCTCTCTCTCTCTCTCTCTCTCTCTGTTTCCCTCCCTTGTTCATAGTCGTCTTTCTGTTTATATTAATATAATCGTTTCCATGTGTCACCTGATTTCTGCTCCAGTTATCTTATTTCTTTATTGCCCACAAGGGGCTAAACATAGAGGGGGATAAACAAGGACAGACAAAGGGATTAAGTCGATTACATCGACTCCAGTGCGTAACTGATACTTAATTTATCGACCCCAAAAGATGAAAGGCAAAGTCGACCTCGGTGGAATTTGAACTCAGAACGTAACGGCAGTTGAAATACTGCTAAGTATTTCGCCCGGCTGCTAACGCTTCTGCCAGCTCACCACCTTTTCTGCTTCAGTTATGTGTGGTGTTGTTTGTGTTGTATTTCTCCAAACAGATTGTTTACGTATTGCACGAAAAGCTTCCTCTGCAGACACTTACAAGCAGACCCGTGTTGATCCTATATTTACTTGTTACCTTTTTTTATTACGTCACTTACGGAGAATGTCATGGTTGTCACACAACACTCATCTTCTCCTCTCCATACATCTAGATCATATCCGCAACATAACATTTTAAAACATCTCCATTTAGGTCAACGTCAAACTACTTCAAACCCTACCCCTGTTAATTTAATATTCCGTTTACGTTGATAAGAAGAGCGAAATCAGTTGCATCTTTTAGTATAAATTAGTAGATAAGACAGTATTGCATCACAGCAAACTTGCAATTACTGATATCTATATTTTGGCAAAAATTTTCGTTTTAGATATTTAACGACAGCAGAAACATGCATCAGTCCATATGTGACATAGATGTGGTTAAGGAAGAAACTATAAAAGAAATAACGAGTATCTATATAATATAATGCTGCGAAATTTGTTTGATAGAACGAGCTTGTATACATAGGCTATTTTTAAGACATAGTTAATATAGAGAGAACAGCGACTGTGACCATTTTCAATGCCATAGAGCTAGGTGGAAGAAGGTGAAACCGTTATCATGAGGTAAAAGATGTAGCCCGAATGTGTGCAACACATCGGACACCAAAAAGGGCCCACGTTTTAGCCTGGGGTTGTTCAACCCGGTGGCAAATTAAATTTAATATTTAAGAGATCGATGGTGATGAGTTGGCAGAATCGTTAGCACGCCGAGCAAAATGCTTACTGGCATTTTGTCTGGCTTTCCGTTCTGAGTTCAATTTTCGCTGAGGTCGACTTTGCCATTCATCCTTTCGTGGTCGATTAAATAATTACCAGTTGAGCATTGGTGTCGATGCCATCGACTTACCTCCTTCTACGAAATTTCTGGCCTTTTGCCAGAATTTGAAAACAATATTTAAGTTATATAAATGGCAAAATTCAATTAAAGACGACTTGTGTCTTTATCTGTTCATAATTTGAATAATAACACTAATATGCAGGGATGTTAACTGACCTGAAACTAGCCCTGTTCAAAATGAGGATTTGAACATGAAGGAATCGCTTTACTTAAGTTAAGACAGTATTACAGGGATTGTTTAGTTTAAGTAAAACCGTTCAATCAATGTCCGTCAGGTAGAGTTATATTCCATGAGATAGAACCCAGAATATTACAGATGTACATTTGAATATTTCCGCAGAAATGAATAGCAAAGCTAATTCAATAGATTTTCGATCTGTGTATGTAAATGTAACAGAGGCAAAAATTGAACGGCAAATCGGTAACTCACTTTTCCTCAAACTCATTGCTAGGAAAATAATCATGTTTTCAAATTTTGTTACCAGGTCAGAAATTTTAGGGAGTGAAAGTCGATTATATCGAGACCAGTATTTTACTGGTATTTTAATTTATCAACCCAAAACTTAAAGACAGGTTTCACCTCAGTGGAATTTGAACTCAGAACGGGGAAGAAAAGCTGTTTTGCAATTTATCTGTCGTGCCAGCTCGCCGCCTTCAGATGAGAGATCACGTTGGTTTCAAATTTGGGCCACAAGTTTAGGGTGATGGGAATGTGCCCAATGTTTACCTGGTACTTAGATTATCGACCCCGAAAGGATAAACGGCAGCATCGACCTCAGTGGAATTTGAACACATGCCGTAAGGACGAACGATTTCTGTTGTGTCCAGTGAAGGGATTCAAAATTGCTCCGATTCAATTCACATTCAGCTTTCACTTCATGACAACCTTTTATTCCGATATTCAGACCAGATATGTTGACACATGAAAATATTCTAATATTGCCTTATAATCAACATGACTGGTTGAAATTTTCTATATGTAGTTGGTCTATTCTTCTGTCTGAAACCTGACGTAGATAATAACATTCTTATTGTTGATTTTATTTGTATTAACGTTCTTGTTTCTGAGTGAAATAATCGTAAAGTTACTTAAGAGGAACCGATGTTAAGAATACGTGCTTCTCCTTTTAAAACCTGTTAGAATTTGCAACGCAGTGAATTAAATTACAGGAAGCTATTAACTTCAAATACTTATATTATACAGTTTTCTAATGTCTTTTAAATCTATGTCCACCAAGAGCTTATTTAAAGCTAAACTTATATATGTATATGGCTCTTATATGTGTAAATAAATAAATAAAAGATCAGCCGATAAACAGACACTCCGCTGAGTTTCAACAAAGTTAAATGTTCTTTATTCCTAGAAATGGTAAGTTAAGACGGTTAACAGCACTTGTTTGTACTCTTCTTTATATGCCAACACATAAATATTCAGTTCAGCTATTTCTGGCAGAGTAAGAAATAAAACGAGAATAATTACATATAAGAAATACCTAACGGTAGTGGATGGCTTTTTTCCTCATTTTTTTTGTGTGGCTAAGGTTTTATATGAGATTTAATTCCTCTCAAAGAAAAAAATGACTGTAGTCTGATAGATAGATAGATAGATAGATAGATAGATAGATAGATAGATAGATAGATAGATAGATAGATAGATAGGTACATAGATGGATAACATAGTAAGTATGTAGGTAGGTAGGTAGGTAGGTAGGTAGGTAGGTAGGTAGGGAGGGAGGGAGGAAGGGAGGGAGGGAGGGAGGGAGAGAGAGAGGTCATCTGGTAAATTTCCGAAACGACCATTTTCAAACATTAAATATGAAATGTTTGCAAATCTTTAACGAACGAGTAGTGTTAATTAATTTTAACCAATAACACGATTGATTAACGTATCAAACCATCATTCTTAATGTCTTTAATGGTAGGGCTAGAAATAGTAGAAATAGATGGAAGAACACAAACGTCCATGCATCTCCCCAAAACATTTATGTTGAAAGTCAAGATGCCAATCTTTAAACTACTGCCTCAGGCCGACCAAAGCCTTGTGAGTGGATTTGGTAGACGGAAACTGAAAGAAGCCCGTCGTATATATATATATATATATATATATATATATATATATAAATGTATGCGTGAGTCTGTATATGTTTGTGTGTCTGTGTTTGGCCCCCCACTATCGCTTCACAACCGATGATGGTGTGTTTACGTTCCCGTAACATAGCCGTTCGGCAAAAGAGACCGATGGAATAAGTACTAGGCTTACAAGTAATAAGTCCTGGGGTCGGTTTGCTTGACTAAAGGCGGTGTTCCATTATGGCCACAGTCAAATGACTGAAACAAGTAAAAGGGTAAAAAGAGTAAAGAGTATTATTCCAGAAGGAATAAAATGGTGTAAAACAATGCAATCTTCTCATCAGGGAAAGAAAGAAACCAAACTCATCAATAAGATATTTTAACAGAATGTGATGACTACGAATATGATGAAGGGAACGCTAGCAAGTGTTTTTAATAAACAGTTTGTAGATACAACGTCAAGGTAATTTATAGAAAGAGGAGGAGAAAGAAAGAATTTAGCAGAAAACTAATAGTGGAGATATATAGAGCGATAGGTGAAGTAGAATGAAGCTTAAAAGCATAGAACGCGTTTATCTTTGCAAACATTGGCTGAAACATACCTTTAGATCCTATAAGTGATTTCTACCATTCTATAATATTCGACCTTTGACTGTCTTCTTACCTTTCACTTCCGCTAAATATATCTAATTCCATGTCTTTAAGCTTTATTCTAACTCACCTATCGCTCAACATCTCACCGCTATTAGTTTTCTGTTGATTTCATTCTTTGTACCCCTTCTCGTTCTATAAACTACATTGACGTTGTATATATATATATATATATATATATATATATATATATGTGTGTGTGTGTGTGTGTGCGTGTGTGTGTGTGTGTGTGTGTGTGTGTGTGTGTGTGTGTGTGTGTGTGTAGTGCATCGATAGTCAGCTGGAGACGATGTTTTCCTGGGGCTAAATAACAGCAACGTTTGTCCTAATCAAGACTGACAATTTATGCTGGCAAATAAAGTTTACTTTAATATATATATTTATATATATATATATATATATATATATATATATATACTTTTATCTATGTATATATATATATATATATATATATATATATATATATATATGTGTGTGCATATATATGAGTGTGTGTGTGTGTGTATGTGAGTGTATGTGTGTATATACATATATATGTATATATATATATATACATATATATATATATACGTACATATATATATATATATACACATACATTCCATACACACACATACACAAACACACACACACAAACTATACATAAATGTGTGTGTGTGTGTGTGTTGGTCTTTTAATCTTTTTACTCTTTGATTCATTTCATAGAGTTGCCATTTATTTATTGGTTCATATATTTATTTGCATGTTTTTCACATCATAAATATATGTTCTTCCTATTTGCTGCTGTCCTCTTCTATTTTGCTATTCCACAAATTTGTTTTTATTTTTTTCTTTCCAACGACAGAATTTGTTTATTTTGTGCGACCATATTTTACATCAGTAAAATCGTTCGTTTTTCTTTTCTTTATTATTATCATTTATTATTTTGATTTTCGTTTTCAGTGATATATTTTGATGTATTTAATCTTATCACTGATTATTTTTGGGAGGGTATTTCTTTATTTCTATATTCCCCTATTTGCCATGCAAGTAATTTTCCGTTTTAAAATTACTTTCTTATCACTAGATTACCAATTCATTCTAAAATTGCCTTCAAATGTCCGTCCATTTCCATCGAGTTTATATACATTCATACATATATACATATATATGCATATATTTACATATATATATATGCGTATTTGTGCGTGTATGTGTACATACATACACTCACACACAAATGTATATATATATATATATATATGACCAATTAAAGTTTAGTCATTTATAATTTTCTGTCTACAAGTTGATCGCATTCGCCATCACAAAACTCTCCGTAGTTTGTTTTGTAAATAGTATAGTTTTTATCCAATATAGTTCTTATAATAATATGCAGTGCATCAATATTGTTTGCCATTATGTGTTATTTGCCTTGATAAAATATAGAATTATCCAATATAGCTAATACATTGTGGTATAATATAAGCATATAGGGTTACAATATATTTATATTGGCGAACGGTTGGTCTGTATGTTATATGATATACGATAAAAAACTACCAGGTGTTTATGTATACTTTTGATATTATAACATAGTAAGACAGAGAAAAGATAGGTTTTTTAAAGGTTATAAATCATAATATAATTGGCATGTTATAAGTACGATGCATACAGTATGTTGTCATAGGTTTTTGAATGGAATAAAAATAATGCTATGACACTCATGTTGAATAGTGTCGGTGGCTAAGTAAATGAGCGTTGGCGTTGCGGTTTCGGCTCACTGAAAATTTACCGGTTCATTGTGATGCATTTAATAAAGCAAGAATATGCAATTGTATGTTTCGTTATGTTAATTATTTTCTATAGTACGGTGTTATTGTGGTATGCTTTATGTACAAAATCCTTATGGTAATGATACGCTATACAACTGAGAGCCTATAATGATACATTGCATAACCGATAACCTATAATGACAGGGAGTTTAAATACGTCATATTAATGTAACATGCACCATACAACATGGACGATCTTAGAAAAGCTTTTCTCTCGATACTTTACAATGGAGAATAAATGGAGTATTTGTATGTGAAAGGGGTTTAGGGATTTATATAGATTAGTTGTTTTATTGAGCGGTGAGTTTAGAGGTGGTGTGGGACAACAGAAAATAACGTTACGTTATAACATATCACAGATCCGTCAGAAAATATATTAGTTCATTGTCTCGTTTGTAGTTATATTAACCATGTTTTATAGTTAAGGCATATATAACTGTATCAAATTCCAATATATTATCTGGTATTTGTAGCAACATTGACTTCTCTGCATTACTCATTTTAACTACTTTAATCTCGCTTTCTTTCTCTACATACTTTGACATGGTAGTAGTATTAAACCTACTGCATTTGTTCCTGCAGATGCATTAGCATCTTTGATAATTCGATTAATTTGGATTTATACACACACACACATTCCCATGTATATACATTTATATATATATATATATATATATATATATATATATATATATATATATATATATATATATATATATATATATATATATATATATATATATATATAAATTACTTTATATATATATATATATATATACAGCTTTCCTTGATATATAACACAAACATTCTTTGTGTGTTCGCTTCCATATATTTCAATGGAATTACTACATCTATCATTTCGTATTTCTACTATATTATTAGAAAAAGTACAGATTTTTCAACATTGCTACAAAAGCAACAAGTGGTGAGAGGAATCCGTCGAATAAATCATAATCTTTATTGCTTCATAGCTGTTTATTTTGTCGTCCTCGGTGTATTAGCAAATACGTGAAGCAGACCTGGAGTAGAGAGAGTGTCTCATTGATGAGGTCACGAATGGCGGCGAAAGGACTTTGACAACTTAAACTGATTGATTCATCAAACAATCCATTAGTTAAATGGTTAAATGCTTAGCCAACTGGTTTTTCAAAAAAAACTACAGAAGTTTAATGGTACCAGTGCGAGAAACAACAAAATTATCCACAAATTTGTATTTAAAATGTTATAAATGTTATACACGGTTGCAATCTTTACTGCTAGTGGCAGAAAGCTTGAAATTTGGGTGGAGGAGGCTAGTCGATTATATTGATCTCAGTTTTTCACTGGTTCTTAATTTATCGAAACCGAAAGAATGAAAAGCAAAGTCGACCTCGACGGAATTTGAACTCAGAACTTAAAGACGATCGAAATGCTGCTAAGTATTTTGTTTGATGTGCTAACGATTCTGTCAGCTCGCCACCTTATATACTCGGGTACAATAGCAATACGATTATCCTACTCAACAACGGTAAGTCACCGGCCAACCCCTGGATTCATTCTGAGAATTCTTTCACTAAATGAGTTCTAAGAAGTCTAATACTAGAAATCTAGATTCTTCCTAATGTTTCTGAGCACAGAGAAATAAAATCTGTGCTGTTACCTCAGTTGATTTCTGTATAGCGAGTGGGTCTACACTCACATCTATATCAAAATGATATATTTTACATCTATATTATAATAAAATTCTCCGCCCATGAGCGTGTGTGTGTGTGAGTGTGTGTGCATACATCGATTTTAGCGAAGATAATATACTTACTAGGTGCCAATAAAACGCTTCTACTAATATGCTCATAAACGTATCTTTTGCTTAATATAAATTTCAGACCATTCCTGGTCTCTGGAGTTCTCAAACCCTTTTTTCTGCTGTTGGCTGTTGCATCACGAGAACATAGCAATTTTGATTATCCAGCTAATGGAGAAAATCCATGAATGAAACAAACACTCACTCACTCAAAAACAACAAGAGAGCACATAAAACGAGAGAAAAATAAATAGGTGCAGGAGTGGCTGTGTGGTAAGTAGCTTGCCTACCAACCACACGGCTCCGGGTTCAGTCCCACTGCGTGGCACCTTGGGCAAGTGTCTTCTACTATAGCCTCGGGCCGACCAAAGCCTTATGAGTAGATTTGGTAGACGGAAACTGAAAGAAGCCCGTCGTATATATGTATATGTATATGTATGTGTGTGTGTATGTTTGTGTGTCTGTGTTTGTCCCCCTAGCATTGCTTGACAACCGATGCTGGTGTGTTTATGTCCCCGTGACTTAGTGGTTCGGCAAAAAGACCCCGATACAATAAGTACTAGGCTTACAAAGAATAAGTCCCGGGGTCGATTTGCTCGACTAAAGGCGGTGCTCCAGCATGGCCACAATCAAATGACTGAAACAAGTAAAAGAGTAAAAGAGAAAAATTATGCTATTCTAATCCACACTCCGTTTTGAGAGAGCTATGTGCGTGTGTGTGTGTGTGTGTGTGTGTGTGTGTGTGTGTGTATGCGTTGTGTGCACGACTGCGTACCTTTGCCAAAAAGAGAAAGTATATTTATGAGCTTACCGCTCCTCGAAGATTTTGCTTCTTTCTTTGTGTTGTCTTTCTCTCATCCTTGTTTCCACTTTGAGTGTAAATCTGTTTTCTTCCTTGTCCATTTGTTTGTCACCCCCTTTGTGGTTTCTTCAACAGACCTGGGCCACAACATCATCTTCCCGCTTAACTGACTTCTCTCCTTGTAAAAATATTTCACAAGTCCTTTCCTTTACGATAATTCCACCCAGAGTCGTCGTTTGCCCCCCCCCCCCAGCACATACAATACCTCCGAAACATCATTCTTCCCCACGTTTACTTTACACCTACCATCCTATATCATTCCTTTCCATCGTCTCACTTTCTCGTGTGCATTCTTTTTCTTTCTATGAGTCTCTTCTATTCTCACTCTCTCTGCGAAGAAGGTCAATTATCTGAAACGTTGAAATTTCTACTCCTCATGGGATATAAAATTAGATTAACAAATTTTTCCCTACGTCATTTTTGATGATATGGAAGACAAGTTTCTGTAGTCTCTGAATTTTACCGTATTTTTCGTATTGTTAACATGGTTACTCTATGGGATCCTATGTGACTCGTGTATCTAAGTAAATGTTGTGAATGAGATAAAATTAATGTGATGTAATCTTCACGTAAAGTGCCTTTATTTACGTTTAAGATTCTACGTTCTATAATGTTTGTATAGTGACATAATAATTTCATAGCTTTTCAAATCAATGTAATGCTACTCGTATCACAGACACATCAAAACATATTAGTCGGCAAACATCAAATAAGTATGTCTAGGTGTAAATTGAAATTTTTGTGTTGTTGTATGCTTTTCAAGCGAATTTATAGTACAATAGTGATTATACTCTTTTGTCCGGTAACTACAACTATCCGTCCACAAAAGGCACATCAAACAGGTTTCATAATATGTTAGTGAAATAAAGGAAGTTTCAGAATAAACAAGCTATTGAACTTTCAACTAAAAATGTGTGATATCGTATATATTACGGATACATTTTTGTGTCTCTGGAGACAGTATTGAATGGTAAGAGACGAATAATTATATATATATATATATATATATATATATATATATATATATATATATATATATATATATATATATATATATATATATATATATATATATATATATATATATATATATATATATATATATATATATATATATATATATATATATATACCACTATCCATCTATCTGAAACGTTCATCAAATCAGTTGGAAATATTATATTACATGTAAAAGGAAGGGCAATCTTCAAAGAAGGATGTATATGTGTGTGTGCATTTATATATATAGGAGAAATGAAGGTAAACACAACTTTATACAATTTGCTCTTACGTACGTTTCACTGTTGTGGTTGTTTGGAACCTCTCCTTTGGATGTTACAAATATAATTGTATGCTTAACCCCAACAGCTTATTAGGGAAATACTTTATTGCATTATGTTACGACTGGGCAAATCTTAGATCGGATTTGCTCGCTGTTATCCATCGCCAGAAAATATTATGCAGTTAAATGAAAATAAATTTGAATTAATCCACCTCGGTAGAGAGGCTGCACTTAAGTTACCATACACACTTCCTATGAGCGAAAATCTCGTGGCATCAAACACCGTTAGGGATCTAGGAATAGTTGTCGACAAGAACGTAGGTTGGAGTGTCTGAGTGACTGAGACTTCGAAGTGATTCTTCAACATCTCCGTCAAACTTGTTTGAGAAATACATACACAAGCACATACACGCGCGCCCGATCACACTCATCCATACGCACATGCATGCATACGTACGTACATACATACATACATACATATACACATACGAATATATATTTAAATTTATGATGAGGCATGCTTTTATATATTCATACACACTTACATAAAACTCTCATATCAATACGAAGATAAGTGTATGCATCTCTTACCCACCAAAAAAGACATGTAAATACTGTGATTGCTTCGTTAAGCCCATCGCCAGTTTTCTAAAGAGGGAATAATTGAGTTGATTACACTGCAGTATGTAACTCATACCCAAAGAATGAGATGCATCGTTCATGTCCGATGAACCTAGAGATATTAAGAGGTATGACGAAGATAACTTGAAGTACACAGTTTTGTTTTACTTTGCTTCCACCACCTTCCATGCAGATATATATCTACATAGGGACACAGACACATATATACATGCGTGCATACACACGTACATACATACGTACAGGCATATAGAGAGAGAGAGTGAGAGACAGACAGACAGAAAGATAGAGATAGGGAGGAAGAGAAAAATAATATAGATATATATATATAAAGATATAGAAAGATAGACAGATAGATATACATGCATATGTGATTCTGTGGTGCTTGTGTTTATGTATTTATATGGTTCCGGGTTCAGTCCCACTGCGTGGCACCTTGAGCAAGTGTCTTCTACTATAGCCTCGGGCCGACCAAAGTCTTGTGAGTGGATATGGTAGACGGAAACTGAAAGAAGCCCATCGTATATATGTATATGTATATATATATATATATATATATATATATATATATATATATATATATATGCGAGTCTGTGTATGTATGTGTGTGTGTGTGTATGTTTGTGTGTCCGTGTTTGTCCCCCCAACATCGCTTGACAACCGAAGCTGGTGTGTTTACGTCCCCGTAACTTAACGGTTCAGCCAAAGAACCCGATAGAATAAGTACTAGGCTTAAAAAGAATAAGTCTTGGGGTCGATTTGCTCGACTAAAAGCGGTGCTCCAGCATGGCCACAGTCAAATGACTGAAAGAAGTAAAAGAGTAAAAGAGTAAAAGAGTAAAAATATATATACACACATATATATGTACGTATATATATGTATGTATACATATATATATTTATTTATACACACACGCACATACATATGTATGTATGTATGTATGTATGTATGTATGAGCGTAGGCGCGTGCAAGTTAGTATTTTCGTGTCTATATATTTGTATACATATTTTAAGTGCAGTGTATTTAGAGAAAGGTGTGGTGTGTGCATGTATTATGGACGGTCTCACATCCTCTATCCAAACTGCTATATATGTATGTATGTATGTATTTATGTATGTATGTATGTATGTATGTATGTATGTATGTATGTGTGTGTATGTACGTATGTGTGTTCGTGTGTACAGAGATATACAGAAATGGGTGGGGAGAGAATGAGGGATGCCAATGTATAAAGTAATGATTTGTTTATTATGTGGAGTAGATTCGGTGAAAAGAGAGGAACAAGACAAGATAGTGTGCACCGCGTGTGCAATTCTACTGGCAAGCAATCGCATCAGAGAAAATGTTGACAGTGTTTCATGAAGAAGAAAGGCAGTAAACTGTACCGGTCTCACCACGGAAAGAAAGAGGATGAGAAAGCTGAGTTAAATCTAATGAAAAGGCATCAAACCGCAAAACTAATTACCAGTTTATTATACAAATGCTGCACGACTGATAATCTGCGGAAAATTGAGAGAAATCCATTAATTTGGAAATTAAGATGGGATCTAACTTTGCTGCCGGTGACGAGTGATATTACGTTTTAAATTAGATCAACTAAGAAATAAGTGAGGCGGTGGATGAGTGGCCACAACAAGACTATGCAATAAACCTTTCTAACAAATACAACTCACGTTGTTCGTAACAAATCCAGTTTGCTTGTTTGTTTGTTTTTTCTACTTTCTATTTTTATTTACATATTTTACTTTTCTAATTTACAATTAAATAAAAGGGTGAGGTTGTTGGTTTAACTGTTTGGTAGGGCTGTTAAGTGGTTTGGAATTGATTCAATTACCCGTGTTAAATTAAAAGGATGGACAAGATTCGTTTAAGGATCGGCGTTCTTGATAATATTTCTACTTTCTTTTCTGTCTTCTAAGAAACAGTGATCACTGAAATTGAGACACTTTTCACAAAAATAACCCTTAGTGGTTAAGTGAAACCCTTTGTCGAAGGTACAAGGCAGAAATTCACCGCTGATAACCCCTTTAATGCTCCCACTTACCGTTGCTAATGCTTCGGGTAATACTGTCGAATTCAAGATGAGAAATGTTTGAATGAAGAAATCCTGGGATATCAGAAATACGAGATTAACGTGATCCACTTCAGCTTGTAGCAAACTCTGCAGTTCAATCATACAAATGTTAAGCCTTTTCTATAAAATCACGGTTCTGTTAATGCGATAATTGGATGCAGTCAATAGTCAACAATAAGTTCTTTGACCCAATCAATTCAAACTCAAAAACTCTAAGAATGAAAAGATAAATACGAAATTGTATAACGCCCAGAATGATTTTCATTGCCTGTGTTGGGGACATCATCTCCATTAAGCGACCTACATAACAACAGTAAGATCAAAATTATTAAGCTAGTGCAAGATACTGTTGGGGTTTAGGCAAAGTCAGCCCCTACGGAGCTTTCCTATGATGGGAATATGTTCTAGCCATGACAACTCTGTTTTTGTTATCAATGACAGAGGTAACTAGCATTGTATTAATGTATCTTTTTTTTTTTTTTTTTTCATAAGTCAGCAGATATTATTCGTGGAAGTCTGTAGCAGGTTCAGTAAACATATAAAGTCTCCTTCGGCGGCTCGTAGAACTAAACTCTGTTATTGGCGTGGAGATATCAGCATGAAAATTTATAAAAATCTTTAAAATTTGGCGAGAAGAGTATTGATTAGCATAGTGTCTGCAACGAGATATTAGCCCACAGCCTGTGCTCCACCGACTCAAGTTTAAGAAGACATTTACATACATTAACATATTCATATGCATGTGCACGTGTATGTTAGTATAGTGCACATATCTGTGTATACGGACTATAGTGGCCGCGCTATTGATATACACACTACGTTTTGAGGTGGTCACAATGGGATTTATAATAGATCTGAATGCATAAAGTAATATTTTAAACATGGTATAAAATTCTATCTAAATAAATGTTAGTTGGTGTAATGCATCAGCGAGATTATTCACAATATTTATGCTGTGGGGAAAAGACAGAGTTAACTTAATGTCTATAATGACTCTAATTATTTTAACAAGTACAGGAGACAATTGCTACACATGTTTCGGTTCTATTAAACTTTTTCAGTATAACATAGATTTCACCATACATTCAAAAAGAATCAATGGGATAATTACTAAATGAACAATATTTTGCATGACTAGGCGTGAAAATTATGCATATCTAAAAAAATGAATCTCAGAGGTAAATTGCTAATAGACACCATTCTTGTGAAAAACAATAGTTCTGTTCGATAGAAGGGATACATTCCGATGATCAGGGTCTGTATGAGTATTTAACATAACATCTGTAGTCATTCAAACTAAATGCGTGAATCCCTGACAGCAAACCGATTCATCTTTGACTCAGAGCTAACATAGAGAGAAATTAAGTTTCTGCAAACCATCAATCCTTGGCTATCCCTGCTCTCGTCTGCCCTTCAGTTACAACTAATCTTCTGCCTCTGTATTTTCTAGCTCATATCTTTTATCATTTATTAGTTTTAGTCATTAAACTGCGGTCATGCTGGGGCACCGCCTTGAACAATTTTTAGATGAATCAATCAACCCCAGTACGTAATTATTTAAGCTTGGTATTTATCATATTGGTTTGTTTTTCCGAACGTAAACGCAACAATACCAGTTGTCAAGCGATGGTGGTGGTGGTGGTGGTGGTGGACAAATACAGACACAAAGATATACACACACACATGCATATATATATATATATATATATATATACAGCAGACATAGTTCTTTCAGTTTCCCTTGATCAAATCCACTCAAGACTTTGATCGGCCCGATGCTATAATAGGAGACATTTGACCAAGATGCCACACAGTGGGCGTGAAGCTTCTTTATTTCTTTTAAATTGCCATAAAGGCATTACACACAGGGGGACACTACAACACATGTGGGGAAATATGACAATTAAAAATATAAGATAAAATATGATATAATGAATGACACATGAAAATGATATCTGAAAATGATATTATGAAGAGTGTGCTACTCACCCCACACTGAGTAACACCACTCACCGCCTTTGGGTCCTAAGTCCTTTTTCTCCTTCAGTCCAATCCTTTTTCCCCTTTCTCCTTCACTTAGTGACATCATTCTCTCCGCCATGCATTCCTAACCTTTTTCACCGGGGAGGGTCTTCCAAATTGTGTGGTGTCTGTTCTTTCTTTTTCTTTTTTTGCTTGTCGCGAAATGGAGTGAGTGGGTTTGGTGTCTGTATGGGGAGGGTGGGTCTGAGTGGTCTTGGGTGGGATGGAATGGACTGGAGTACCACATCATACTCAGTGTTTTTTCTATTTTTCTCTTTCTCCTTCTGCTCTCTGTAACTTTTCATTCTTCCTCCTTTTCGTCCTTTCCTCCGTCTGTCTTTTCTTCCTCTCTTTTCTCTTCCGTCTCCACAATTGTTTCCTCAACCATTGTCCTCTGTAAAGGGCCTTATGCTCTAATGTGGCCCTTTTGGCCACATTTAAAACAACGTGGTACTCTGCCCTCTACCTACGCCCTCAGCACGATTTCCCCCAACGTCACTATCTCTGCCAAGTTCTCCAGTTGAACCTCCTCCGTCTGAATAATGAGTTCAAGTGTCTTTCCTTTCCACCCTCCTTCTTCCGTTTCTGTGGCTTGGAGGACAGCCACCTTCTCCTCGCTTCCAACAAGGTCAGCTGCCGCTATCCAAGCCACTTCTGTATGCGGTGAAAATGCTTCTACCCTCAACTTGGAAGTCTTTCTTCTCCAAGGTATGTGGGCAGAAGCAGTTCTTCCTCTATTTTCACCGCCACACTCGCCAACCTCCTCACCTCCTCTACTGTCTTAAATTGGAAGACCATTGTCCCATATCTTCTTCCTTTGATTATGTACGTTATCTCCTTTGTTCGTTCCCTCAGCACCTTTTCCACTTCTGCCTGCACCTGTTCTGCCTTTTTTTTTTCCTTTCAAGGAGTACACCTTATAGGGGATCGTTTTCTTTTCCATCCTTTCCATAATTCCTTTGGGGAGCGACAACTTCACGTCGCCGGCCACCTTCTTAGCCATCAATCGTACTCCTTCAGGCCAGCCAAGTCCAGCTCCCTTCGCTTCACCTCGATGGCTCCTTGTCTTCAACATTCCGTCCATCTTTATGACCACCCTCCTCCGACCAGCTCCTCTTCCGACGACGATAACTCAGATTCGTCAAGGTCTGAGTACATCTTCTGAGCAACACAAAAAACTACGTCCGATTCTTACAAAATCCAAACAGCAAATAACTCGATGCATGCACGGAAGCAAGTCTCTTACCACACGGCCACGACTGCACCTATCAGATATCTTCCTTCACCTACGCTTTCCTGAAATTATTTCTTCTGATATTTATCGTATCAACTGTTGCTCTAACATTGATGTTCAAAAGATTAGAAAGTGTATTTTAACTTAGAGGAATAGCTCGAGGAGATGACTTGGATTCCTATGGAGTCCAGGTGTTACCGTCACTTTTAATCTACATAATATATTTAGCCGACATTTATTTCCTTTGTCGTGTATCCATGTGTGGAGACTTGGTAAGTGTTCTTGCAGCTTATCGTCGGCAATATTATTTCTATTAAAGGCACAAGGCCTGAAATTTGGTGGGAGGACCTGGACTAGTCGATGATGAAAGGCAAAATTTGGTGGGAGGAGGGGATTAGTCGATAATGAAAGGCAAAGTCGACCTCGGCAGAATTATTGTCTGCAATATCGTCGGCCAACGCCGAAAATGGTCAGCCATTAAGAAAAACAATTAATAAACTAAATTTTCACCCGTGGTGAGAAGAAATAACCTTTATTATAAGGGTCAGCTTTGGTCGAAAGAGGTAGGGGAAACAACTTTGAAATTAAAACTAATTTTGATAAACTAAGATATTTTGTCTCATTACATTATGGTAACGGAATCCTCACTATTCTTCCTATACCTTGTTAGAGTGTGTCTATCTTGCAACTGGGAACGGATTGGAAGGACTATGTTTCGTCACATTTTCTCAGGCGTAACTGCATAAAATAATTACTAGTTATAATGTTATTAAGCTACTCCATTAGGTTACTTATTCTTACCATGAAGAATTTAAAGTGATGTCTCCTTTGCCGACCTTAAGTTTTGATCCACAATACTCGTTACCATCATGATATAATGGCTTCCTTTAATTAAATACAAAGTTATTTTTAGCAGTTATGAAATTGGATTTTGTGACCTATATGCTTTCCTAAGATCATTCACGTCATATATTAGAATAATCTTAGTCGGAAATCGAAACCAAACAGTAAACTAAGCCTACCCTGTACTTAACTCTTACCCTCCAGCCCTCATCCCCACCGTCCATAGAATTATTTTTACCATTCTATATTTGTTTTATTATTGTACTTGAAAAAATTATTTTATTAGATTTTACGATGTGGTATTTGGTTCCAAAATCAAACAAAAAAAGGAAGAACTCAGAGTTGCTAAAATATATTTCCAGAAAGTGATCTCAAGTATGTTGATTCGATTTTCAATTTATTGTTATCAGTAAGTGAAGGAGTGTAAATATTTGGCTTTTAAATACCCAATAGTTGCAGCCATTTTCAAGCTGTATTTCCTTGGGGGACTGCTCGACCTCATAACCTTTAATATGCGACATTTTCATCATAAAAATTGCGATAACTTGATATTCTTTCATCGGAAATATTGCCAGCAGTTTTTTGTATGTTTTACATTATTTTATTGTTTAGTTTTTGATGAGGTTACAAATTTCTGCGTTATTAGATTTAACTACCTTCTACATTCGCCCTTTGTGAATAATGATAAACGAGGGGTATCAGATGCTAAACTTTTATTTATTTATTATTATTCACAATATTGAAATGGTCGAGTGCATAAAGTGATGGACTGTTAGAACTAGGTCGTAATTTCAAACCAGACGCAGTGTTTTTATTGAGGTTCTGGGCAGGATACCAAACTGAAAGAAATGGGCACTAAATTTCAAATAAAAGATAAAAGTGCTAATCAACCATTGATAGATATCTGTAATCAGGAAACATCAATCAGAGGGGAATCTGACTCACGAATCACTTGAATAAATAAATTATCATTCAAGATAACGAGTGGAATGAACAGGCAAGAAATTAAAGTAGCAAACAAAATGCAGTGGTTACTTTCGTCGCCCTACATTCCGAGTTCAAATCTCGGTGTAGCCAAGTTTGTTTAACTAGAAGAAATAAACTGGAATCATATCAATCGATTATGGACATTCGCTGCTCCGGTGTAAGAAATATTTATTTATTATTTCTTAAGTTGCGACTTTGACTTGCAGCCTGAAATACAAACAAGACGGAGGTTGTGAAGTGCAGAAGTTCGCTTTGCAACCACGTGGTTTCGCGTTCAGTCTCACTACGCAGAACCTTGGGCAAGTATCTTCTATGATGACTCCGGCCGACCAATGCCTTGCGAGTGAATTTGGTAGGCAGAAGCTAGGTGGGATCCAGTCGTGTATATACGTATATATGCATATATATATATATGTAATGTGAATTATATATAGCTTCTTCCTTACAGATTATTTCAAGAGTTTTCTGTATCATAAAATAAATACCACATTTTTCACCCGTCAATTCGTAAAACAAAGTCGGCAATTGACAAAATAAAATGACTGTATATAAGAATATGTAAGTTATATTCTATTCCCCTCAAGGTTCAAGGCTCGAAATTTTTGGGAAAGGGACCAGTCGATTAGATCGATCCCAGTACGCAATTGGTACTTAATTTATCGACCCTGAAAGGATGAAAGGGAAAGTCGACGGAATTTGAACGCAGAGCGTAAAGGCAGACGAAATACTGCTAAGCATGTCACCCGGCGTGCTAATGTGTCTGCCAGCTCGCCGCCTTAAGAATATATAAGTTATATTGTAACATACAGTCAGTGAGAAGGCGATGAGCTAGCAGAATCGTTAAGATTTTAGACAAGATACTTAACGACATTTTGTCCGTATTTATGTTCTGCCGAGGTCTATTTTGCCTATCATCTTTTGGGATCGATGAAATAAATTCCAGTTGATGACTGGATTTAATATAATCGACACACCACCCAACCCCGAACTAGGTGGCCTTGTGCCAAATTTTGGAACTAATATACAGTCGGTGGTATCATTCTCGGAGGTATATATTTTAAATCATAAGTCTATATGTGTAACTTCTCTGTGTGTATTTGTGGACGGAGTATGGCCAAATTGTTGAAAAGTCCAACTAACAGCCACACATTCCTGCGATTAATTCCACGGCGCCGTATCTTATGCAAGTGATATGGCCGGATTGTGAGAATTTTCCACTGATGTATATCACATTATAGAAGAAATACAATTTCCAAAGTGGGGCTAAATTTGACAATTTGTATAAAAGGAAAAGCAAACAATATGCTATCCGAAAGTAAAAGTATTTCTAATAATCAAAACATGTCAAAATATGTCTTGGAGATAACAATGGACTCAAATTAGTCTCCCATGTCTTCACCCATGGTCTCAAGACCTGGCGCGTGCGTTCTTCTTTGTGTCCGTGGGAACATTCTCCTTAACCTTAGACACCAACTCGACCTTGGTACTGCAGTCAGAACGGTTGGTGTCTTTCTCAACCGGGCCCCACACTGAGTAATTCATGGGACTACAATCAAGGAAATTAGGAGATCAGAAGCTGGGGCTGGGGAAGTTGCAGAAATTCTCTGAAATCCAATTCTGACTCTTTCTGGCGGTATGGCAAATGTTACGTCCATGTTACATCTTACAGCCTTTACAGTGTTCAGAGAGCATTGACCAGCTGTCATGGCGTCGGCATTTTGATACTTGACGCAAATCATCATGACACAGCTTTTTTTCTAATCTTAAGATGGCTCCCAGTCCTCCATTTTTTTTTTTTTTTCTCAACTACAACTTCAATCTCTATGCTCTGAAATGCAGTTGACTGTTCACTAGTACCTGAATCTGTACCTGAAAGAGAAAAGGAGACCTAAAAAATCGTCAAATTTAGCCTGATCGCCTGTACATATTTAAGGCCAAGTAAAATATGTAAGTAGAGAAAAAAGTGCTTATTTAAGAAACTAAATGACCACGAGTTAGCAAATGGTGGCTCATGCAGGATGCTTGCACTAAACTCTTTCACCTTAAATAATCTTTGCAGGTATTCGTTGCACATGTATGGAAAAAGAAGGCGCGTGGCTTTGTGGTTAGTGGCATTCGGCTCATGATCGTAAGGTTGTGAGTTCAATTCCCGGCGGCGCGTTGTGCCCTTGAGCAAGACACTTATTTCACGCTACTCTAGTCCACTCAGCTGGCAAAAGTGAGTAGTACCTGCATTTCAAAGGGCCGGCTTTTTCACACTCTGTGTCACGTTGAATCTCCCCGAGAACTACGTTAGGGGTACACGTGTCTGTGGAGTGCTCAGCCACTTGCACGTTAATTTCACGAGCAAGCTGTTCCGTTGATCATATCAGCTGAGACCCTCGTCGTCGCAACTGGCGGAGTGCTCTCATGGAAAAAGAAATATAACAAGGTGGAAAACGAACCTATATTTCCTACTTGCCTTTCAAGTATATGACCATTGTTCTTTTACATTGCATATCATTCTTCATTTTTATGTTGCCAGTCCCCACCCCCCACCCCCTTACAGCACCCGCAATAACTCTTACTCTTTATGCTTATGTGTTTCCTGCATAAATTATACGATTATGAACGCTAGCCAGACCGCATCTAGTTTCATCGAGTTATTTAGAAGTATTATATTTTACGACATATTAACTAATTTTTGTTAATGATCTGTATACACACACACACACACACACACATACACACAGACATTCACACACACAATACATACACACACACAGACATTCACACACACAATACATACACACACATACACACACACGCACGCACGCACACGCTTGCGAGCAAGTGCACACGTATGCGAGCACAAACATATACACACGCATATAAATGTTCATTTACACACACACGCACACACACACACACACACACACACACATATATGTTCATAAATATTTTATACGCTGTTGGTATACATGTGTGTATGCACCTGTGCTTGAGTAGGCGTCTGTGTTTGTATGCATGTGTATATATATTTATATGAGTATGTGTGAATACGTGTGTAGGTGTGAATATGTATATACACACATATATATATGTATATATATAAACTTATATACATATATCCCTGCATATATATATATATATATATATATATATATATATATATATATATATATATATATATGTATATATATATATATATATATATATATATATATATATATATATATATATATATATATATATATATACATATATATATTCACACATATGCATATTATGTATGTATGCATATATATGTACGTATAAACACACCCACACACACACACACATATACATACATATATATATATATATATATATATATGTATATATGCATGTATGTATGTATTCTTTTATTTGTTTCAGTTTGTGAATGCACCCATGCTGGACCACCGCCTTTAGTCGAACAAATCGACCCCAGTACTTATTCTTTGTAAGCCTAGTACTTATTCTATCGGTCTGTTTTGCCGAACCGCTAAGTTACGGAGACATGAATACACCAACATCGGTTGTATATGTATATATATATATATATATATATATATATATATATATATATATATATATATATATATATATATATATATATATATATATATACTGGAAAGAGACATGAATAAACAAATAGACAACAGATAGATAGATAGATAGATAGATAGATAGATAGATAGATAGATAGATAGATAGATAGATAGATAGATAGGTGCATACATTCATTCATACATACATACATACTTACATGCACGTCGATATATATCAGTAAAACACACACACACACATGTATATACATATGCATGCTTATATATTCATATATATTCAAATATTCATGTAAAGCTGTTTATATAAGTGTGCGAGAGTGTGTTTGTGTGTGTGTTTCTCTGTGTGTTTCTCTGTGTGTTTCTCTGTGTGTTTCTCTGTGTGTTTCTTACTGTCTATGTGTGAGCATGTAAGAATGTATTTCCTGTTTGTTCATAAACACACATTAGCACACAGATGTTGATTAAATTCGTATAGTATACGGACAGAAAGAGTTAATAAAGTAAGTTCGTTGTAGCCATTTTAGTATTATACATACCACCGGCACCACCACCACCATGTCCACCACGTGAATGTACAGATACACTAGCAATAGTTCTCGCATTGTAACACTACTAATACCAACACCAGCACACACAGCCATCAGACGAAGCAGCAACAACACAACCAGTTAATGGAAGATTGAGTTTCTTGTGTCCAACTGTTGTAACTCAGTATTTCTAATGATAATTTACAGCGAGAGTCCGTCTTGACGTAGCTGCGGAACTTTGTGTCGAACAAATCTTTGATTTACGCATACTGAGGCTCCGACACGCGAATCTTGTTAATTACTTCGCTATGTGAAAGTGGCGAAATCTAGACTAGAGCTTTGACGCCATCAAAGAACCAAATACTTCGAAGTCAACTAACTTATACGACGATGTTTCCACGTCTCTAGACACAAGAAGAGTTTATAATGTAATGGCGGGGTAATAGTGGAGGTGAGGTGAGCTAAATAACGGGGGTGGAGGTGTTTAAATAGGATATATGAGAAAGATAAGAAATATAAAGGGAACGTACATTCTACATACATATATACACACAAACATATATATATATATATATATATATATATATATATATATATACATATATATATGCATACATACATAACTACATATATACATACATACATACATACATGCATATATATATGTATATATATATATTATATATATATATATATATATTGTATTCTTTTATTCTTTTATTCTTCCACTTGTTTCAATCATTTTGATCGCGGCCATTCTGGAGCACCGCCTTTAGTTAAGCAAATCGAACCCAGGACTTATTGTTTGTAAGTCTAGTACTTATTCTATCGCTAAGTTTGGCTGAACCGCTACGTTATGGGGACATAAACACACCAGCATCTGTTGTCAAACGATGGTGGGGTGACAGACACAGACACACAAACATATACAGACACATGCATATACTTATACATAAATATATATATATATATATATATATATATATATATATATATATATATATATATATATATATATACACGACGGACTTCTTCCAGTTTCCCTCTACCAAATCCACTCACAAGGCTTTGGTCGGCCCGAGGATATGATAGAAGACACTTGCCCAAGGTGCCACTCAGTGGGGCTTAACCCGAAAAAATGTGGTTCGTAAGCTAGCTACTTACCACACAGTGACTCCTGCGCCTAGACACACACACACGTATGTAAATATGTATATGTATATATATATATATATATATATATATATATATATATATATATATATATATATATATATATATATATATATATATATATATATATATATATATATATATATATATCCTATATATATCATATATACATGTTATATACATATGTATATATTTACACATATATGCATACATATATAAATATATATATGTATATTTGCATGTATGTATGTATGTATGTATGTATGTATGTATGCATGCATGCACATTCAAATATATTCAAGTTAGAAACAGAGAGTTAGAAAGGTAACAAGTGATTTGAATTTATATGTGTCTGTGTGAATATATGTTTGTGTAAATTTGTTTGTGTGTGTGCGTGTGTGTGTGCGTGTGTGTGTGTGTCTGTGTGCGTGTATATGTACGTATATTGTAAAATTGGTGTTGGTTGGATCTTTCAGTTTAGGCTGATGATTCGTTCACTTTTCGGTAAATGCTTCGATGTTATTCGAAAAGCCTGATTGAAACTAATAACACCAATTTAACATATACACGTGCACACACACACACACACACCACACACCGCACACGCGCGCATCAACTAAAAGACGAGGATCGCGTGCTGTTTGATAAGTTTAATATATTAACTTGCATACGAATAATAAACGTGTGTGTGTGATTGTGTGAGTGTGTGATTGCGTGTATGTGTGTGTGTGTGATTGTGTGAGTGTGTGATTGCGTGTATGTGTGTGTGTGTTTGAGTGAGCGAGTGAGTGAGTGAGTGAGTGAGTGAGTGGGTGAGTGGGCGAGTGAGTAAGTGAATGAGTGAATGAGTGAGTGAGTGAGTGAGTGAATGAGTGAGTGAATGGGTGAGTGAGTGAGTGAGTGAGTGAATAAGTGAGTAAGTTAATGTGTGTGTGTGTGTTCAGGAAGGAAAAGTTACCCAGGGTCGTGTTTTTACAAGCATAGAAACAACTTGCAGAAAGGTTAAACCGGAAAATCCACCCTTTTGCTGATGTAGGTATGTCTCTTATGAGAAAAGTCAAGAAGACTCTTTGGAAGTTTCATTTATGCATCTCCTTATGTCTTTATAACTGTTATTTCAAGATGCAAGACTGGTGGAATTGTTAGAGAATCGTACAACCGCTTTTCAGAATTAGCTGCAACTTTACGTTCTGAGTTCAAAAAGAGCTGAGGTCAGCTTTGCCTTACATCACTTAGGGACCGATAAGATAAAGTGCCTGTGGTGCTCTGGGGTAGACGGTATCCACTAGCCCCTCTTCAACCCAAAATTATTAACCTTATACCTCATCAGAAACAAGTTATGAATGTTTACAGACAAGAAGTGATTGCAGTCGTCAAAGCAACGTTTGACGTATTAATAATGACCTAATGGATGTGCGTGCTTCTTACTGTGTTATTCTCCTCCTCTGTACTGTGTTTCTAACGTTCTGGACTACTTCATGGTAGGATGTAACATCGATAGATATCATACTTTGGAATTGGTTGTTGTCATACATTGTGCGTTTCTTGTCTAATGTTTTACTTTCCAACCTGTTCAAGAATTTACTCCGATACGTAACAGGTCAACATATTTGCAGCATTGATGACAAATGCTTAAAACTTTTTCTTGATGCCTCTATACAGTCAGTGATTCGATAGCACTGATTGTCTCTGCAGAATAGCATGTGGGGGTTGAAATCCTGTACAGGGTTTCTTAGATTCGAAGCCATGTACAGAGATGTCACATTTCTCATCATCTTAAATAAAGTTTAGCATTTATTGAAATTTCAGTGTTCTTGAGCTTTATATGAAGCCTTTGGCTTTTTACTACAAGCTTAATATAGTGCGAGTAGAGAAGTTGTATCTTGCCACTTATAATTGCTAGCCATAGTTTTGTATCTAGAACTGAAAGTCTTCTGTTGGGGTGTTTCGATGGGTAATCCTATTCACCTTAATACTTTGGTAGATGGAATTTACGTGCTGAATCTTTCTCGATTGTGCTTTCTTATTTTCTGAGCGTTATCTTGTGGAGATGTTTTAATCACAATGTTTGTGTCGTCAATATAACGAGAAGGCATTACTAAATGTATAAGATTCTCTAGTAGGTCCCATTTCAGTTGCTTGTCTCAACATAGCATGAAGCGTTAGACTACGTCTCCATCGCAGCCAACTCCGATGGCTACATTTTGAATATGTGGCCTTACTAGTTTCATATATATGCTAGCACCAACAGTATGTGTCATCCTATTTCATCACAGTCCCTTGAAGTTTGAATGGCTTAGTTCAGCTGTTTTTACAGCCGAAATAATAGCTGATGGTCTACCTTGCCCCTGCCTGGTGTAGCTAAACTTTTTCAGGTTCAGTTTTGTTCACGTATCACATACATATAAGTTTTATCAGAAATCCTAATACATTGGTATTGACATTGTGAAACACTATATCACTGACACAAATTATCTTCACACACTTTTCTTTGCTAAAATCAATATCAATCGATGGATATAATTACATTACATCCGTACTGCCTAGAATGTAATCTCTGAGGTCATCTGAGTGGCTGCAATCACCGATTCGGTGGAGGATGTTTTCAACGCCGTTGCAGATATTTCGAGATACCTCTATTTTGAAAGAAAAGATGGCAGACTATGATTGGTGGAGATGCTGGTTCTGGAAGGTGTGCAGGCTAATCTGTAGGAACAAGACTTTGTAAAATGTTTACAGACATTTTGCCAAATTTACCTGTGATGAAGCATATTTCTTTATTTTTATTACACTGTTGCAGGTGTTTTGTCTCTTCCTGACTCCAGTACGAAATTGGTGGGCACCCATGTTTTTATGCTTCCTACTGAATTGCCTTACTCTTCTTTTACTTGTTTCAGTCATTTGACTGTGGCCATGCTGGAGCACCGCCTTTATAGTCGAGCAAATATCGACCCCCAGGACTTATTCTTTGCAAGCCTAGTACTTATTCTATCGGTCTCTTTTGACGAATAGCTAAGTTACGGGAACGTGAACACACCACCATCGGTTGTCAAGCGATGTTGGGGAGGACAAACACAGACACACAAACATACACACACACACACACAAACACACACACACACACACACATATATTTATATATATATATATATATATATATATATATATATATATATATATACGACGGGCTTCTTTCAGTTTCCGTCTACCAAATCCACTCAAAGGCTTTGGTAAAAGACACTTGCCCGGAACCATGTGGTTGGTAAGCAAGCTACTTACCACACAGCCCCTCCTACGCCTCGAATATTTTGAAGTTTCCTTTCAGACAGAGTAAATGTTGTAGTGGGATGCAGATTCACGTAGTAAAGTGGTATATGAAAGAAGGAGAATCATGTAATCATTGCCATGTAAATCATGACTGTTTAAGAGAAACTTTGCCTTGGAAATAACAACTGATTGTGCGTAACTGGCCAGTAGATAAAATGCGAAGTTCGAAATGTAGTGTATGGCATTGCAGGCCTGGAAATGAAATATGCAGGCATAGAAAAGCAATGTAGGAATGGAAAGTCAATATGTACGGCATTGCAGATATAGAAATGCAACCTATTTAGGAGAACAGTGAGCAGAATGTTTGTGTATGATGTTTATATACGTGTGTTTCATCAGCCCAGTCCTTACGTGCTGGTTTAAAGCATGTTGGAAGAAGTTATTAATTGTGGAGTTTTCTTTCTCCTAGATTGATTGCTTTCAACACCAGTAAGGATCTCAGTCTACCCTTGCCAAAATTTATTTCACTCATACATGGGAATCTGAGAGATACCACCGTTCCGATTCAGAACGCTTAGAGTAATGAGAATTAGAGGGTGAGTCCACTCTCCTCCCGACTCTTGGTCTCCCGAAAGGGAACCTCACCAGCGGACGCAGTTTAGTATCATGATCAAGACAACTGCATAATAGCTCAATACTAATTTGATACGTGATTTTTATACTTAAGAATACTAATAGATGTTAGAAATGATACATTCCTAAATCTCTCAGAGAGACATAAGCAGTAGTGATACGATAAAGTAGTTGTATGCCGTCAAATGAACGTGACAGTCCCAACGACGAGCAAAAACTCAGAAACGTCCCTGGACGCAGGCTTGGCTGGGTGGAGGTGCTTGTTTCCTCTTCGTAAACATAAGGACACAGGAAATGTGTGAAGGCCGACAGGAAGCGGTGCAGCTTCCTAGGGCTAAATAGCAGTAGTATGATTCCCTTATTGGGTCTGTCACGTTAAGTTGACAGCTTGTTGGCACTCCGTTGCTTACGACGTCGAGGGTTCCAGTTGATTCGATCAACGGAACAGCCTGCTCGTGAAATTAACGTGCAAGTGGCTGAGCACTCCACAGACACGTGTACTCTTAACGTAGTTCTCGGGGATATTCAGCGTGGCACAGTGTGACAAGGCTGACCCTTTGAATTACAGGCACAACAGAAACAGGAAGTAAGAGTGAGAGAAAGTTGTGGTGAAAGAGTACAGCAGGGTTCGCCACCATCCCTTGCCGGAACCTCGTGGAGCTTTAGGTGTTTTCGCTCATTGAACACTCACAACGCCCGCTCTGGGAATCGAAACCGCGATCCTATGACCGCGAGTTCGCTGCCCTAACCACTGGGCCATTGCGCCTCCACTTAAAGGAAGAAAGCAAAAATTCGACCTCGGCGGAATTTGAACTCAGAGCGTAAGGACTAACGCAATACTGCTAAGTATTTTGTCCGGTGTGCTAACAAAGTCTGCCATCTCACCGCCTTCAAGTTGACAGCATACAACTACTAATAAATGTGTTCTGTGGCTTGTTTTCAGTGATGGTAATAAATTGATCTCAGCTCAATATTAGTTGAATGTTAGCCCATATTTTCAAAAGTGAAGAAAGGTTGTGAGCTTCATTATCTCAAACATTCCTGTATGATTTTCAAATAAAATAATT